>NW_025721162.1:0-300000 GCF_922984935.1 Meles meles | reverse complement strand
GTCTCCATGGAACACACCTTTGCGGCCTGTCAAAGAGGCCGAGACTGGAGAGTACCGGCTCATTCAGGACTTGTGGGAAGTTAATAAATGGGTTGAAGTGATCCACCCAATGGGGCCTAACCCCTATACCATCCTCTCCCTCTTGGGCCCCAAAAGAACTGTTTATATCATCTTAGATGCCAAAGATGTATTTTTCTGCATATCTTTAGCAAGGGAGTCTCAGAACCTTTTTGCTTTTGAGTGATCTGACCCATGGGAAGGATTCCAAGGCCAGCTCACCTGGGAATCCCCCAAGGATTCAAGAATTCACCCACTATCTTCGATGAAGCCCTACACGAGGATTTGCATGAGTACAGAACCTCCAACCCGGAAGTCACTCTGTTATAGTATGTTGATGACTTGCTAATAGCTGCTGAGGACTATGAGTCATGTTTGCGGGAGACAAAAGCTCTCTTACAGACTCTGCAGGCAAAAGAGTATCCAGTGTCAGCAAAGAAAGCACAGCTCTGTCAGAGCCACGGCACTTATCTAGGCTTTGATCTCTGCAAGAGAGCGCGTTCAGTGTCTGAGTCCAGGAAACAGATGATCACCCGATACCCCTGCCCCACCATGTTCAGACAAGTGAGGGAGTTTCTTGGAATGGTGGGCTACTGTAAGTTGTGGATACCTCGGTTTACAGAGATTGCCTGACCTCCCTACGAACTGGCAAAAGGGGGGCTCACTATGATAGAATTTACAGCTGAGGCAGAAGGAGAATTTAGGGAATTACAAACAGCCTTACTGAGTGCCCCAGCATAGGCCATCCCAGATGTTACCAAGCCTTTCCACTTGTGTGTGGATGAAAAATCAGGGGTGGCCAAAGGAGTTTTGACTCAGACTCTGGGGCCTTGGCAAAGGTCAGTAGCTTATCGTAGCAAGAAACTAGATCCAGTAGTGGCTGGGTTCTCCCCTTGTTTCCGCATACTTGCTGCCCCAGCTCTCCTGGTCAAGGATGCAAGTAAATTGACTTTGGGTCAAAATCTCATCTTGACCACCACCCACGCTATCAAGGGCTTTCTCCGAACTCCACCCGACCGATGGATGATGAATGCCCGAGTGACAGGGCATCAGGCCCTCCTCCTCAATGAAGCAAGAGTGACCTTCCAGCCCCCAGGAGTGATAAATCCAGCTACATTGCTGCCAGAGTAGCTGGCTGAGCATCCACATGGTTGCAGGAAGCTCCTAACCCAAGTCACAGGAGTAAGGCCGGACCTCAAAGACATTCTCCTTCCAGACGTGGAGATGACTTTGTTCACAGACAGGAGTAGCGACATGGTGGATGGAAAGAGGTATGCAGGGGCTGCAGTGGTTTCACCTGAGAAGGAACTCTGGATGGCAGCCCTCCCACATGGAACATCAGTGCAATAAGCAGAGCTGATTGTACTCACCAAGGCACTGCACATTTCCAAAGACTATCTATATGGACAGCAGGCGTGCCTTTGTTACTGTCCATATACATGGGGATATTTATAAAGAAAGGGGCCTATTAACAGCAGAAGGAAAAGGAATTAAAAACAGAGGAGAAATATTGGCTCTCCTCCAGGCTATTTGGGACCCAAAAGAGGTGGCCGTTATGCATTGCCCAGGACACCAAAAGGGGACTCATCTGATTAAAAAAGGAAACCAATTAGCAGATCGAGCGCAAAGCAAGCAGCCCAAGAAACAGTGCAAGAGCTGGTTACACTCCAGGCTCCAGCCCTACCAGAAATTCTGAACTATTCAGAGTAAGATTTAAAGTATTTACACAAATGGGTTAAATTGGACTATGAAGGGGACTGGGCTAAGACTGAAACAGGAATGTTAATTCTTCTTCAAAGATTAGGTAAGACGTTAGTAGACCAGATACATCAGGGTACTCATTTGGGGACACGAAAACTCAAGGAACTTATAAACAAGCAGTTCCAGGTTTCTAAATTTGAGCGTATGGTTAAGGATATAGTTGATAGATGTGCTCAATGCCAGGCAGTTAATGTGGGAGGAACTAGAATGGGAAGAGTGAAAAGAGAAAGAGGTAAGGAATCAGGAGTCTATTGGGAAATAGATTTTACAGAAATGAAACCCGGAAAATATGGCCACAAGTATACGTTAGTTTCTGTAGATACGTATTCAGGCTGGGTAGAGGCTTTTCCCGCCAAACATGAGACAGCAGGAGTGGTAGCCTATTAGAAGAAATAATTCCTAGGTTTGGCCTGGCTCTCGCAATCGGGTCAGACAATGGCCCTGCATTTGTGAGTTCCGTTTCACAGGCATTGGCCAATGCCGTGAGCACTAATCGGAAACTACATAGTGCCCACCAGCCTAATAGTTCCGGGCTAGTAGAGAGAATGAACCAGACTCTTAAAGAGTCCTTGACAAAACTAATTCTGGAGACTAGCGGTGGATGGGTGGATCTCCTTCTTTCACCCTCCTCAGGGCGTGATGTACACCCTACTTAAACAATGTGACCACATTTGAAATAATGTTCGAGAGACTCTCCCCCCTCTCTGCCCTTGGCTACAAGAGGTTGCCCTAGTAGAAATGACTGATCAGTCTGTACTCCAGTTACTGCAATCATTACAGTCTATCTTAAAAAGAACCCTCACAGGGATATGAACTGCCCACACTGACACAGAGGCAGAGGCGGAGCCACATCCTTACAAACCAGGGAACGTGGTTTGGATATGTCACCACCAAATAGGAAACTTGGAGCCTCGCTGGAAGGTACTGTTTACTCTCATGCTGACTACTTCCATGGCAATAAAAGTAGAAGGCATCAGGGCCTGGATTCATGCAAGTCATGTCAAACAAGCCAAGGAAAAAGAGGTCCCCCAGAGCTGGAAGTCGCAGCCAATGGACCCCGCTGACCGTGGACTAAAGCTAAGATTCAAAAGACTATGAGTTTATTGTTGCTCCTATTATTACCTGTTAGTGCATTATTGCTCTGATCGATACCTGTTTATGGAAAGTATAGTTGGGAAATAGATGAACAAAATTAGGAAAAATGGAAAAGGTATACAAAGTGGTAAATGGCTAACTCATCAGCTGACTGTGCTCTAGTGTCATTTCTACAAAAGAAAACTAGAGCGATAAAAATGTTAGACTTACATGCTCAATATAACCCCTTACAACAGAATAACATGGAACTGGCAGAAAAGTCAAGGATTTAACTAATCTCCAAAGAAAAGGGGGGGAATGTAAGGGCCTGGTTAGCCAGAAGGAGTCATTTTGTGTTTATGCATTGAACTTAGATTGACCCCGTCCATCCCAGAGGAACTTTCATGCAAAGCCTAGACACAAGGCTGGTCAGGCTAGGTGAAGACATCCAATCAGTTGGGCACGCATATATCTACTAGGGTAAATTGAAATTAAATTGGACACCCGTTTGTTACCTAGAAGTTTTTTCTGTGTGTGGCAGACCTAGCATGATGGTGCAGTTTTCTCTGTGTATTGCAATCTCATTGGTCACCTGTGTATAGCCCGGCTAAACTACCTTTATAAAAGTTATTCTGTGAGGCTGGGAGGTTTTGCCTCTTTGCAAGAGACAGCCTTGACCGGTCAGTTTGATTCTTGATGCTTGATGCAAATAAAAGCTTTGCTTGACCTTCACTTTGTATCAGTCTTGCTCCTTTGATCACGGACCCTAACAGTGTTCTGTTTGGTGCCTCAGGAAACCCCATATGCTGGTATTTGAAACCAGGCTTCTGAGGAGAGAAGCCAGGAAACCAAAGCAAGGGTTCAGATTAGGGCCTAGGATCCTGAACAGTTCAATCTTCTTCGCTTTGTATCAGTCTTGATCCTTTGAATATGGACCCTAACAGGACTGCTCTCCTGAAGGAAACTGCCTGTCACAATTGCCCAAACCCTGCAGATTACGAGAAACCTGCAAGAACCCTGAGTCCACACCGATTTTGTAGGTTGCTCTGGACCAAAATGCGCAGTTTGCCACACCCTAGGCACCTACCTCCATGCAGATATCCAGGTCAAAAGCCCCGAGTAAGAAGATTGGACCTGACATGACCCTAGGACCTCATCAGAACCCTAGCTTAGGTTTATAGGTATCTGTCCCCAGAGTTCTGTTGTGGAATACCAACATATGGTCCAACATATGGTCCAACATGTGGTCTCTGAGCCACACAGCAGAACCCCTCCTGTACCCAGAAGGAAATCATCCTCTTAAGAGCTGTGTCAAAACCTCAGAATAGGAGAATCCTGCATGACTCTGAGCCACAACCACAATCTAAGGTCTCCCTGGACAGAAATCATCATTGTGAACCATGTGTATGAGACCCTCTGTCAACTCAACCCCTGGGGCACGTCACCCCAGAGGCAGCAGATTCAACATACCATGTTCCATGGCTGCAATGGTAAGTGGGGGTGGGATTTCCAGGCATCCACGCGGAGAGATCTGCTATCCAATCTTTCCATATGGGGGACCCTGGAGCCCTATAACACCTGTACTGCAGAAAGACACCTTGCTTTTTGGAGCAGCTCACAAGCCCCAGAGTGTGAAAGCCACCATGGCCTCTCGAGGCCACCCCTCCATTAATCGGCCATCATGCACACAAACTGCAGCATGAACAGACATCAGACACTCGCCCTTACTCAGGTGCTGGAGACTTTTAATCAGGCCCTGCAAATTGAAATTGCCATGCTCTCAGCACTAAATTTAACCACAGCTTGTGTTTTGAGACTTCTGTCCTCACCCTTCTGGCCTGCAAGCCCTCCAGATTAGGAATTCTGGAGCCACAATGCAGCCTTCTGCCTTCCCACCAGAAAGAAGAAGGGTCCTATGTAGTGTAGGAGAATCCTACATGGCCAGTGAGCCACCATGAAATCCAAAGATCTCCCTGGACACCAACAAGCATTGTGACCAATCAGCCTGAGAACCCCTGTCAACTCATCCTCCTTGCAACTTCGAACCACAGCCAGCAGTTCGACCTGCAATGTTCCTCGGCTGAAATGTCAACGGGGGATGGCCTTTCCAGCATCCATGTGGAGAGCTCTGCTATCCAAACTTTCCACATGGGGGAGCCTGGAGCTATCCAACCGGAATCCCCCTGTCCTGCAGGACGCCTTGCAGTTTGGAGTGGCTCGAAAGACCTAGCGTGGGAATGGAGGCCACCCCTCCATTAGTCAGCCATCATGGACACAAACTCCAGCATGAGTGGACATCTGACACTCGCCCTTACTCAGAAGCTGGAGATCTTGAATTAGCCACTGTACATTGGAACTTCCATGCGCTCTGCTCTGAACTTAACAGTACCTTGTGTTTTAAGATTTCAGTCCTCACATGCCTGACACACAAGCCCTCCAGATTGTTAATTCTGGAGCGACAATGCAGAAAGAAGAAGTGCTTTAAGTGTCTGCCCAGAAACCCCAGATGAGGTTCCACCTGCATGGCCCTTGACGGCACCCCACTATCAGAGGCCTCCCTATGCACTAGTGCTCTGTCTGACACAGCCTGAGCCCTGACCTCCTGTCAGCTACCCAGATAGCAGGCCCCATATCCTGCAGGTGGGACCTTCTGTGGACCAAGGCCTTCATCTCTACCCAAGCTGGGTATTCAGGCAACTGTCCCCAGACTTTAGCTCAAATACCTGCCTATGGGGGAACCTGAAGCACAAAAGAGTACTCCCCTTTCACCAAGGCAGGAAACCTGTCTGTTGGGATTGGTGTCCAACCCTCAGAGTGGACCAGCTGCATGGCTCATGAGACCACACCCACCACATGAGGGCCGCCTTGGCACAAAGAGGCATTGTGGGACCTTCAGCCTGAGCCCGCTTTCAAACAAGACCGCTCGGGAGCAGGAACAGAAGCCCACAGAGAGGGCCAGGTTGTCCCTAGACCGGAAACCTAACCCTCAGTCAGTTCTGAAGGAGCCCGGACCCAGAACCCATCTCCAGAATCCCTGTTTGGGTGGGACCTCTGAGAGGGAAAACAGCACTCTTCGATTCCCAAGAAAGACACCAAACTCTTGAGAGTCAAGCAGAATCCCTAGAGAGGAAGAATCTAACATGGCCCCATGAGGCCACCCCTACATTCCACGTTTCTCTTTGACACAAAATCCAGAGACAAAAGCCTGAGTGACCGCCTCCCACTTTCCCTTCTTTCATATCCCGAGAAGCTCCCCTCATGGTCTATAGATCAGGCCTGCCATACCCTTGCCTCCAAACTTAAGCCTAGTTTGTGTTTTCAGTCCTCTGTCCCCACAGCCCAGGCCCAACACCCTCCAGGCTGCAGAGTCTGGAACCACACCATAGGACTGTGCTTGCCCTCCTCAAGGAAACTCTGCCCACTCCATTGGCCACAACCCTACAGATTAGGAGAAATCTCCAAGGTCGCTGAGGCTATCCTGATAATGTAGGTCGCGCTGGACAAGCAGGGGCATTCTGACTCAAGCTGAACAACTACCTCCACACAGATAGGCAGAGATGTGTTCAGAGACAGAAGATTGAAGCAGACAGGCCACTAGGCCCTAATCTGAACCCTAGCTTTGGTTTCCATGGGTTTCTCCTCAGAGGCCTGGTTTCGATTTCCATCATATGGGTCATTCCTAAGGCACCAAAGCGAACACCTCATGTCTCCACATGGGAAGCTTGCTCTTTGGAGATGTGTCATACCCTTCAGCTAGGAGAATCCTTCTGGGCCCCAGAGCCACCACCGTATTCCAAGGTCTCCATGGACACAGACCCACATGATCACCCATCCTAAGAGAATCCATTTCAACTCAGGACCCTGGGTAGCTCACAACACAGCCAGCAGATTGAAACTTCCTTGTCGCTATGAGCCAATGCGAATGCGAGGGGGGATATCCAGGCATCTATCCTTAGAACCCTGCTCTCAAGTCTTTCCATATGGGGTGTCCTGGAGCTATCCACCAGGATGCAACTGTCCCAGAGAAGGAAACCTTGTGGTTTGGAGCAGCACAACTGTCAGTGTTGGAAAACTTCTATGGCCTCATGAGCACCCCCCTTCATAAAGGGTCCATCATGGGCACATACTCCAGCCTGAGCCAACGTCTGATACTCTCCCTGACTTCAGATGCAGGAGATCTCGATTCAGCCACTGCAGAGTTGGCCTGCCAAATCCTCGGCCTGAAACCTAACCCTAGGTTGTGTTTTCAGCCTTCTATCCTAACACTCCTGTCCCACAAGCAATTCAGTTCTGAATTGGGAATACCGGAGCCACAACACAGCAATCTGCCAGCCCACAAGAAGAAAAATCTTGCCTTTTGGGCCTGCCCAGAAACCCCAAGTGAGGATCAACCTGCACAGCCCTTGACAGTACCCATATTTCATAGGCTGCCCTGGGCACTAATGCTCTGTGTAAAACAGCATGAGCCCAGACTCCCGACAGACACCCAGATAGCAGCCAGCACACCTGACACATCAGACCCGCCATGGTCTTAGGCTGTCATCTCTCCCCAACCTGGGTTTTGAGGCATCTGAACCTACACCTTATCTCCTATCCCTGTACAGGGGGGAACTTGATGCAAAAATCAGAACTCCTCCTTCTCTATGTCAGGAAACCTTGCTGATGGCATGGTGTCAAGCCTTCAGGGTAGGAGAAACCTGCATGACTCATGAGGCCACGCCCATGCTTGAGGGCCACTTTGGAAACAAACATACATTGTGACCCTCATCTTGAGCACCGATTCCAAATAAGGCCTCTCAGTTGCCGCACCAAGAGCCCGCATATCTGGCTTGCCATGCCCCAGGCCCCAAATCATAAACGGAGTTCGGGTTTTCCAGTCCCACATACCCAGGGCTCTTCCCAGGATTCCGTCTTTGGGAGGGACACCTGAATCAGCAAAAGGGACTTCGCCCTTCCCACAGAATGACCACACACTCTTGGGAGCCTGGCCAAATCCCCAGAGGGAGACTCGTCTATGGCCCATTAGGCCACCACTCCATTCCACGGCCATCCTTGACATAAAATCCAGAGACAACAGCCTGAGCAACCGCCTCACACTCACCCTTCTTTCATATCCCGAGAAGCTCCACTCACAGTCTGTAGATCAGGCCTGCCACACCCTGGGCCCAAATCCTAAGCTGAGTTTGTGTTTTAGACTTCTGTCCCCACAATCCTGGACCACACACCGTCCAGGCTGCGGTCTCTCTAGCCACAGTGCAGGACGGTGCCTGCCCTCTCCAAGGAAACTCTGCCCATTCCATTGGCCACAACGCTACAGATTAGGAGAAACGTTCAAGGTCCCTGAGGACTACCCAACTGTGTAGGCCGCCCTGGGCAAACAGGGGCATTCTTACACAAGCTGAGCAACTACCTCCACTCAGACATGCAGACAGATGTACCCAGAGACATAAGATTGAAGCGGACAGGCCCCTAGGCCCTAATTTCTACCCAAGCTTTGGTTTCCAGGCCTCTCTCCTCAGAGGGCTGGTTTCAAATACAAGCAAATGGGGATTTTCTGAGGCACCAAACAGAGCAACTCTTATCTCCACATGGGAATCTTGCTCTTTGGAGCTGTGTCAAACCCTCTGGGTAGGAGAATCCTACAGGGGACCTGAGCCACCACCACATTTCAGGGTCTCCATGGACACAATCCCACATTAGGATGCATCCTCAGGAGACTCCATTACAACTCAGCCCCCTGTTTACCGCGCCCCAGAGCCAGAAGAGTAAACCTGCCTTGTTGCTAGGAGGCAATGGGAATGTGAGGTGGGTTTTCCAGGCTTTCATCCTTAGAACCCTGGTCTCGAGAATTTCCGTATGTGGTGTCCCGGAGCCATCGAACAGGATTCGTCTGTCCCACAGAAGGAAACCTTGTGGTTTGGAACAGCTCACGAAAACCTCCAGGGCCTCATGAGGCTCCCATCTTCATGAAGGGGCCATCATGGACACTAACTCCATCCTGAGCCAATGTCTGATACTCTCCCTGACTTCAGATGCAGGAGATCTTGGTTCAGCCTCTGCAGTGTGCTCCTGCCGTGCCCTCGGCCTGAAACCTCACACTAGCTTGTGTTTTCAGAGTTCCGTCCTAACACTCCTGTCCCACAAGCCCTCCAGATTGGGATTTCCAGAGCCACAACACAGCAATATGCCTGCCCACCAGAAGAGAAACGTTGCCTCATGGGGCTGCCCAGACCCCAAGTGAGGGTCAACATTCATGGCCCTCGAACGGACCGCAAATTCATGGGATTCCCTGGGCACGAAAGTTCTGTCTGACACAGCCTGAGCCCAGACCATCCGACAGTCACCCAGACAGATGGTCGCATACCCAGCACATCGGACTAGCCATGGTCTTAGGCCATCATCTCTTCCCAACCTGTGTTTCCAGGCATCTGAACCTAGATCTTCTCTCCAATCCCTGCACCCGGGAGGTGCACAAGGGAGAACCTGTTGCACAAAGCAGAATTCCTCCATCCCCATGGCAGGAAACCTTGCTGTTGGCATGGTGTCAAACCTTGACAGGGGAAGCCTGCATGGCCCATGAGGCCACGTCCTTGCTTGAGGGAAGCCTTGGGTAACAACATGCATTGTGACCCTCAGCATGAGTCTCGTGTTCAAATAAGACCTCTCATTGGCTGGACCTAGAGCCCACATAGGGGCTTGCCATGCTCCTAGGCACCCAACCATAACCAGAGTTTGGGTTTTCCAGGTGCCTGTACCCAGGACTCTGCTCTGGAATCCCTCTTTTGGAGGGACACCTGAGGCAGAAAACAGGACTCCTCCCTTCCCACAGAATGACCACAAACTCTTGGGAGCTGGGCCAAATCCCCAGAGAGGGAGACTCGTCCATGGCCCAAGAGGCCACCCCACCATTCAATGGCCATCCTTGACACAAAATCCAGAGAAAAAAGTCTGAGAAACCGCCTCACACTCTCCCTTCGTTCATATCTCAAGGAATTCCCCTCACAGTCTGTAGATCGGGCCTGCCATACCCTCAGCCTGAAACCTAAGCTGAGTTTGTGTTTGAAGACTTCTCTACCCACACCCCTGGCCCACACACCCTCGAGGTTCAGGCCCATGGAGCCACACCGCAGGACTGTGCCTGCCCTCTCCAAGGAAACTCTGCCCATTCCATTGGCCAGAACCCTAAATATTAGAGAAACCTCCAAGGTCTCTGAGGCCATCGCAATAGCGTAGGCTGCCCTGGACAAATAGGGGTGACCTGACACAAGCTGAGCAACTACCACCACTCAGACGAGTAGACGGATGTCCCCAGAGACAGAAGATTGAATCGGACAGGTCCCTAGGCCCTAATCTGAACCCTTGCTTTGGTTTCCAGGCATCTCTCCTCAGAGGCCTGGTTTCAAATACCAGCATATGGGAGTTTCCTGAGTCACCAATCAGAACACCTCTCGTCTCCACATGGGAAAATTGCTCTTTGGAGCTGTGTCAAACCCCCCGATTAGGAGAATGCTTCAGGGCCCCCAGCCACTGCCACATTTGAAGGTCTCCATGAACCCAAACCCACATTGTCATCCATCCTCAGGAGAGTTCATTTCAACACAGCCCCCTGGGTAGCTCGCACCAGAGCCAGCAGATGGAACCTGCCTTGTCGCTAGGAGACAATGGGAATGATAGGTAGGGTGCCCAGGCCTCCATACTTAGAACCCTGTTCTCGAGGGTTTCTGTATGGAGCGTCCTGGAGCCATCCAGCATTTCTCAACTCTCCCGCAGAAGGAAACGTTGCAGATTGGAGCATCTCACAACCCCCAGCATGGGAAAGCCTCACTTGACCTCATGAGGCCCAGCCTTCATGATGGAGCCATCATGGATGCAAACTCCAGCCTGAGGCAATGTCTGATCCTCGCCCTGACTTCAGATGCAGGAGATATCGATTCAGCCTCTGTAGAGTGTGCCTGTCCTGCTATCGGCCCCAAACCTAGCCCTAGCTTGTGTTCTCAGACTTCCGTCCTCACACTCCTGGCCCACAAGTCCTCCTAACTGGGAATAATGGAGCCACCACGCAGCACTGTGCCTGCCCACCAGAAGAAAAATGTTGCCCTATGGGGATGCCCAGAAACCCCAAATGAGGATCATCTTGCACAGTCCTCAAATTCACCCCAATTTCCTAATCTTCCCTGGGCACTAATGGACTGTTTGACACAGCATGAGCACAGACCTCCAGACAGACACCCAGACAGCTGGCCACATAATCAGCATATTGGACCCTTCATGGCCTTAGACCCTCATCTCTTCACAACCTGGGTCTTCAGTCATCTGAATGTAGAGATTATCCCCAATACCTGCACAGGTGGGAACCTGATGCACACATCAAACTCCTCCTTCCCCATGGCAGGAAACCCTGATGCTGGCATGGTGTCAAGCCTTCAGTGTAGGAGAAACCTGCATGGCCCATGAAGACAAGCCCATGTTTGAGGGCCGCTTTGCCTCTAGACCCCAATCTTAACCAGAGGTGGGGTTTTCCATTCACCCTTACCCAGGGCTCTGCTCTGGAATCCCACTTTTGGAGGGACACCTGAGACAGAAAACAGGACTCCTCCCTTCCCACAGAATGACCCCAAACTTTTGGGAGCCAGGCCAAATCCCCAGAGAGGAAGACTCGTCCATGGCCCATGTGGACACCCCTACATTCCATGGCCATCCTTGACACAAAATCCAGAGACAAAATCCTGAGAAACTGCCTCACACTCGCCCTTCGTTCATATCCTGAGGAGCTCCCGTCTCGGTCTGTAGTTCGGGCCTGCCATACCCTCGGCCCAAAACCTAAGCCTAGTTTGGGTTTTCAGACTTCTGTCCCCACAGCCCTGGCCCACACACCCTCCAGGCTGGGTCCCCTGGAGCCACACCACAGGACTGTGCCTGCCCTATCCAAGGAAATCTGCCCATTCCACTGGCCACAATCCTACAGATGAGGAGACAAGCCCAAGGTCCCCAAGGCCATCTCAATAGTGTATGCCACCGTGGGCAAACAGTGGTGGTCTGACATAATCTGAGCAACTACCTCCACTCAGGCAAGCAGATGGATGTCTCCAAAGACAGAAGATTGACCTGGATAGGCCACTAGGCCCTAATCTGAACCCTTGCTTTCATTTCCAGATGTCTCTCCTCAGACGCCTGGTTTCTAATAGCAGCATATGGGGGTTTCCTGGGGCACTAAGCAGAACACCTCTCGTCTCCACATGGGAAACTTGCTCTTTGGATTTGTGTCAAACCCTCCAGTTAGGAGAATCCTTCAGGGCCCCCGAGCCACTGCCACATTCCATGGTCTCCATGGACACAAACCTACATTTTCACCCATCCTCAGGAGAGTCCATTTCAATAAAGCCCCCTGGGTAGTTCCCCCAGAACCAGGAGATAGAATCTGCCTTGTCACTAGGAGACAATGGGAAAGCGATGTGGGGTGCACAGGTATCCGTCTTTACAACCCTGCTCTCGAAGCTTTCTGTATGGGGCGTCCTGGAACACCCTGCAGTTTGGAGCATCTCACAAATCCAAACATGGGAAAACCTCCATGGCCTCTTGAGCCCCCCCCCCCATTGTAAACAGTCCATCATGGACACAAACTCCAAACTGAGTCAACGTCTGACCCTCACCCTGAATTCAGGTGCAAGAGTTTTCATTCAGCCCCTGCAGAGTGGGCCTGCCGTGCCCTAGCACCAAAACCTACCCCTCGCTTGTGTTTTCAGACTTCTGTCCTCACACTCCTGGCCCACAAGCCCTCCAGATAGGTTATTCTGGAGCCACAACACAGCACTCTGCCTGCTCTCCAGATTCTCCAGAAGAAAAATGTTGCCTTATGGGGCTGTCCAGAAATCCCAAAGGAGGATAAACTTCCACACCACTAGACTGCACCTCAATTATATAGGCTGCCCTGGGTACTAATGCAAAGATTAACACAGCCTGAACCAGGACATCCCGACCGACACCCAGACAAACTTGCTCTTTGGAGGTGTGTCAAACCCTCCGGTTAGGAGAATCCTTCAGGGACCCAATCCACTGCCACATTCCAAGGTCTCCATGGACACAAACCCACATGATAACCCATCCTCAGGAGAGTCCATTTCAACTCAGCCCCCTGGGTCACTCCTGTAGAGCCAGCAGATCAAGCCTGCCTTATGGCTTGGAGACAATGGGAATGTGAGGTTGGGTGTCCAGACATCCATCCTTAGAAGCCTGCTCTCTAGTCTTTCAGTATGGGGCGTCCTGGAGCCATCCAGGAGAACTCGACTGTCCCCCAGAAGGAAACCTTGTGGTTTGGAGCAGCTCGCAACCCCCAGCATGGGAAAGCCTCAATGGCCTCATGAGGCCACCCCTTCATCAAGGGGCCATCATGGACGCAAACTCCAGTCTGAGCCAATGTCTGATCCTCGCCCTCACTTCAGATACAAGAGATCTTGATTCAGCATCTGCAGAGTGGGATTGGCGTGCCTTCGGTCCCAAAACTAACCCTACCTTGTGTTTTCCGTCCACACACTCCTGGCCCACAAGCCCTCCAGATTGGGAATTCCGGAGTCACAATGCAGCACTCTGTCTGCTCACCAGAAGAAAACTGTTGCCCTATGTGGCTGCCCAGAAACCCCAAATGAGGATCATTGTGCACGCCAATCGACTGCACCCCAGTTATATAGGCTGCCTTGGGCAATAATGCTGTCTGACACAGTCTGAGCCCAGACCTCCCTAGTGACACCCAGACAGCTGGACCCACATCCAGGTGTGGACCCACCATGGTCTTAGGCTGTCATCTGTTCCCAACCTGGGTTTTCAGGTTTCAGAACCTAGATCTTATCTCCAATCACTGCACAGGGGTGAACGAGATGCACAAATCACAACTCCTCCTTCCCCATGGCAAGAAACCTTGCTGTTGGCATGGGGTCCAACCTTCAGGGTAGGAGAAACCTGCATGGCCCATGAGGCGACACCCATGCTTGAGGGCCGCCTTGGGCACAAACACGCATTGTGTCCCTTAGCAATGGGCTCAAGTAAGGCCTCTCAATGGCTGGACCAAGAATTCCACTCAGACACGCAGACCTATATCACCAGAGACAGAAGATTAAACCAGACAGGCCCCTAGGCCCTAATCTGAACCCTAGCTTTGGTTTCCAGGTGTCTCTCCTCAGAGGCCTGGTTTTGAATACCAATACGGGGGTTTCCTGAGGGACCAAACAGATCACGTCTCGTCTCCACATGGGAAGCTTTCTCTTTGGAACTTTGTCAAACCATCCGGGTAGGAGAATCCTGCAGGTTCCCTGAGCCACCGCCACATTCCAAGGTCTCCATTGACACAAACCCACATTATGACCCATCCACAGGAGAGTCCATTTCAACTCAACCCCCTGGGTAACTCGCCCCAGAGCCAGCAGATCAAACCTGGTTTGTTGCCAGGAGCCAATGGTAATACGAGGTGTGGTGTCCAGGCATCCATTCTTAAAACCCTGCTCTCGATTCTTTCCATAAGGGGCATCCTGGAGCCCTAAAAATGTACTCGACTGTCCCGCAGAAGGAAACCCCGTGGTTTGGAGCAGCTCACACCAAGCGTGGGAAAACCTCCATGGCCTCCTGAGCCCCCCCTCCCCTTCATGAAGGGGCCATCATGGACACAAACTCCAGCCTGAGACAAAGTCTGATACTTGCCCTGACTTCAGATGGAGGAGATCTCGATTCAGCCTCTGAAAAGTGGGCTTGCCTTGCCTTCGGCCCCAAAACTAATCCTTGCTTGTGTTTTCAGACTGCCGTCCTCACACTCTTGGCCCACAAGTGCTCCAGATTGGGAATTCCAGAGCCACAACGCAGCACTCTGTCTGCCCACCTGAAGAAAACGGTTGACCTATGGGGCTGCCCAGAAACCCCACATGTGGAACAACCTGCATGGCCCTCCACCACACCCCATTTTCAAAGGTTGCCTGGCCAATAATGCTCTGTCTGACACAGCTGGAGCCCAGACCTCCGGACCAACACCCCGACAGCTGGCCGCACAGCCAGCACAAAGGATTGCCATGGCCTTAGGCCATCATCTCTTCCCAATCTGGGTTTTCAGGAATCTGAACCTAGACCTTATCTCCAATCCCTACACAGGGGGGAACCTGACGCACAAATCAGAACTCCTCCTTCCCCAGGGCAAGAAACCTTGCCGTTACCATGGTGTCAAGCCTTCAGGGTAGGATAAACCTGCAGGGCTCATGAGGCCACTCCTAAGTTTGAGGGCGCCTTGGGCACAAACATGCATTGTGTCCCTCAGCGTGAGCCACGTTTTCAAATAAGGCCTCTCAGTGGTTGGACCAAGAGCCCACGTATGGGGCTTGTCATGCCCCTAGGCCTCCAACCCTAAATTGAGGTCTGGTTTCCTAGTCGCCCATACCTGGGCTCTGCTCTGGAATCCCTCTTTTGGAGGGACCCCTGAGGCAGAAAACAGGACTCCTGCATTCCCACAGAATGACACCAAACTCTTGGGAGCTGGGCCATATCCCCAGAGAGGCAGACTCGTCCATGGCCCATGATGCCATCCCTCCATTCCACGGCCATCCTTGACACAAAATCCAGAGACAAAAGCCTGAGCGACCACCTAACACTCGCCCTTCTTTCATATCCCGAGGAGCTCCCATCTCAGTCTGTAGGTCGGGCCTGCCATACCCTTGGCCCCAAACCCAAGCTGAATTTGTGTTTTCAGACATACGTCCCCACAGCTTTGGCCCACACACTCTCCAGGCTGGGGCCCTTGAAGCCACACTGCAAGCCTGTGTCAGCCCTCTCCAAGGAAACTCTGCCCATTCCATTGGCCACAACCCTACAGATTCAGAGAAATTTCCATGGCCCATGAGGCCATCCTAATCGTGTAGGCTGCCTGGACAAACAGGGGCATTCTGACACAAGCTGAGCAATGAACTCCACTCAGACATGCAGACCGATATCCTCAGAGACAGAAGATTGAACTGCAAAGACACCTAGGCCCTAATCTGCACCTGGCTTTGGTTTCCAGGTGTCTCTCCTCAGAGGATTGGTTTTGTATACCAATATGGGGGTTTCCTGAAGGACCAAACAGAACACGTCTCATCTCCACATGGGAAGCTTGTCTTTGGAGCTTTGTGAAACCCTCCTGATTGGAGAATCCTGCACGTCCCCTGAGCCAGCGACACATTCCAAGGTCTCCATAGACACAAACACACATTATGTCCCATCCTCTGGAGAGACCATTTCAACTCAGCCCCTTGGGTAACTCGCTCCAGAGCCAGCAGACCAAACCTGCATTGTCGCTAGGAGCCAATGGGAATATGAGGTGGGGTATCCGGGCATCCATACTTAGAACCCTGCTCTCGAGTCTTTCCATATGGCACATCCTGGAGCCATCCAAAAATGACTCGACTGTCCCACAGAAGGAAAATTTGAAGCTTGGAGCAGCTCAAATCAGCTGCTGCACAGTGGAAATGCCATGTGCTCGACACTGAACTGAAGCATAGCTTGTGTTTTCCGACTTCTGTCCTCACACTCCTGGCCAACAAACCCTCCAGATTGGGAATTCTGGAGCCACAACGCAGCCTTCTACCTGCCCACCAGAATGAAGAATGCCCTATGGGTCTGCCAGGAAACCCCTTCAAGAGGATCCGCCTGAAGGCCCTCGACGGCACCCCAATATCAGAGGTCGCCCTAGTCACTAATGCTCTGCCTGACACAGCCTGAGACTCGACCTCCTGTCAGCATCCCAGATAGTGGATCCGTATCCAGCAGTGGGACCTGCCAAGGCCCGAGGCTGTCATCTCTATGCAAACTGGGTATTCAGGCATCTGTCCCCAGACCTTACCTCAAATCGCCGCCTTTGGGGGAACTTGAAGCACAAAAGAGTACTCTTACTTTCCCATGGCAAGAAACATGGCTGTTCGGACGGGTGTCCAACCCTCAGAGTGGGATCCAGCTGTATGGCCCATGAGACCACGTCCACCCATGAGGGCCGCCTTGGGCACAAACAGGCATTGTGACCCTCAGCCTGAGCCCGCTTTCAAACAAGCCCCCTCAGGAGCTGGACAGGAGCCCAGAGAGCAGGACTGCCATGCCCCTAGGCCCACATCCTAACCCTTGGTGGGGTTCTCCAGGTGAAATTTCCCAGAATCCAACTCTGGAATCCCTGTTTGGGCGGGACCCCTGATACCGAAAACAGGACTCTTCCCTTCCCCTAGAAAGACACCGAACTCTTGGGAGCCGGGCAGAATCCCCATAGAGGAAGAATCTCCCATGGCCCCATGAGGCCAGCCCTCCATTCTGTGGCAATCCGAGACAAACAATTCAGACAGAGAAGCGTAAGCTACTGCCTCCCAGCCGACTGATCTTCAAATCCCTGGGAACAGTCCTCAGGGTGTGCAGATAGCTCCTGCCATCACCTCGCCCATAACCCTAACCTGAGTTTGTGTCTGCAAACTTCTGTCCCCAAAGCCATGGCACACGTGCCCTCCAGGATGGGGTCTCCGGAGTCACACAGCAGGATTGGACCCACCTTCCCGAAGGAAACTCTGCCTGTCACAGTTGTCCAAACCGTCCAGATTAGGAGAAACCTGCCAGGCCCCTGAGCCCACCCCAATTACATAGGCAGCTCTGGACAAAAATGCACAATGTGACACACCCTAGGCACCCACTTCCAGGCAGACAAGCAGGTCAATGACCCTGAGTCAGAAGATTGAACCTGACTTGGCCCTAGGCCCTCATCGGAACCCTAGCTTAGGTTTTCAGGCATCTATCCCCAGAAGCCTGTTCTGGACTACCTCCATATGGTCCAACATGTGGTCCCTGAGCCATACAACAGAACCCCTCCTGTCCCCAAAAGGAAACCTTGCCCTTGGGAGCTGGGTCCAACCCTCAGGGTAGGAGAATCCTGCATGGCCCCTGATCCACCGCCACATTCTAAGGTCTCCATGGACAGCAAGTAGCATTGTGACCCGTCAGACTGAGAAACCCTGTCAACTCAGCCCCCTTGGATCTTCGTCCCACAGCCAGCAAATCGAACCAGCCCTCTTCCTCGGCTGCAATATTACCTCGAGGTGGGCTTTCCAGGCATCCATGCGGAGGCTCTTCTATCCAAACATCCCATATGGGGGACTCTGGAGCCATTGAAATGGACTCCAACTGTCCTGCAGAAGGACACCTTGCTGTTTAGAGAAGCTCACAAGCCCAAGCGTGGGAAAACAGCAGAGCAGGCCTGCCATGCCCCTAGGCAAACATCCTAACCCTCGGCGGGGTTCTCAAGGTGCCATTCCCCAGAATCCGTCTCTGGAATCCCTGTTTGGGCGGGATCCCTGAGACCAAAAACAGCACCAAAAACCTTCCCCCAGAAAGACAGCAAACTCTTGGGAGACGGGCAGAATCACCAGAGAGGAAGATTCTCCCATGGCCCCATGAAGCCACTCCTCCATTCTGTGGCCATCTTAGACACACAGTTCAGACAGCAAACCCTGTGCTACCGCCTCCCAGCTGCACGAACCTCAAATTCAGAGAATCTGACCTCAAGGTGTGCAGATACTGGTGCCACCACTTTGGCCCTAACCCTCACCAGACTTTGTGTCTGCAGACTTCAGTCCCCAAAGCCCTGGCCCTCATGCCCTCCAAGATGGGGTTTCAGGAGCCACACCGCAGGACTGGGCCTGCCCTCCCTATGAAACTCTGCCTGTCAAAGTTTCCCAAACCCCCCAGAACATGAGAGAACTGCAAGGCCCCTGAGCCCACCCCAATTTCGTAGGTCTCTCTGGACTAAAATGCACAGTCTGACACACCCTAGGCACCCACCTCCAGGGTGACATCCACGTCAATGGCCCTGAGTCAGAAGGTTGAACCTGAACTGTCCCTGGGACCTCATCCGAACTCTGGCTTAGGTTTCAGGCATCTGGCCCCAGCAGCCTGTTCTGGAATACCACCATAAGGTTCAACATGTGGTTCCTGAGGCACACAACTGAAACCCCCTGTCCCCAGAAGGAAACCTTGCTGGTTCCAACCCTCAGGGTAGGAGAATCCTGCATGGCTCCTGAGCCACCACCAAATTCTAAGGTCCCCCTGGACAGCAAGCAGCATTGTGACCCATCAGCCTGAGAACCCCTGTCAACTCAACACTCTTAGAACATCGTCCCAAAGTCAGCAGATGGAACCTGCCCTGTTCATCGGCTGCAATGGTAACGTGAGCTGGGCATTCCCGGAATCCATGCGAAGAGCTCTGCAATCAAATCTTTCCATATGGGGGACCCTGGAGCCATTCTACCAGACTCTCACTGTCCCGCAGATGGACCTTGCTGTTTGGAACAGCTCACAAGCCCCAGAGAAGAGAAGAAAAAGCTACACGTGCCTTGAGGCCACCCCTCCATTCGCCGGCCATCATGGACACAACTGCAGTGTGAGCGGACATCTGACACTCGCACTTACTCAGGTGCTAGAGATTTTGAATTAGCCGCTGCCCAGTGGAAGTACCATGAGCTGGGCACTGAACTGAAACTTAGCTTGTGTTTTCAGGCTTCTGTCTTCACACTCCTGGTCTGCAAGCCCACCAGATTCCCAATTCTGGAGCCAAAACGCAGCCTTCTGCCTGCCCACCAGAAAGAAGTGCCCTATGGGTCTGCCCAGAAACCACACATGAGGATCCACCTGAACGGACCTTGAACGCATGACAATATCATAGAGCATCCTGGGCACTAATGCTCTGTCTGACACAGACTAGGGCCAAACCTCCTGTCAGCCAGACATATAGCGGGCCCCATATCCTGTAAGTGGGACATACAGTGGCCCGAGGCCATAATCTCTACAAAACCTGGGTGTTCAGGCATCTGTCCCCAGACCTTACCTCAAACCCCTGGCTGTGGTGAACCTGAAGTATAAAATAGTTGTCCTCCTTCCCCGTGGCAAGAAACCTGACTGCTGGGATAGGTGTCCAACCCTCAGAGTGGGAGCCAGCTGTATGGCCCATGAGACCACACCCACTAAGGAGGGCCACCCTGGGCACAAACAGGCATTGTGACACTCAGCCTGATCCCGCTTTCAAACAAGACCCCTCAGGAGCTGGACCAGGAGCTCGCAGAGCGGACCTGCCCTGACCCTAGGCCCGCATCCTAACCCTTGGTGGAGTTCGCCAGGCTCCCCGACCCAGAGACCGTCTCTGGAATATCTGTTTGTGCAGGACTCCTGAAACAGAAAACAGTACTCTTCCCTTCCCCCACAAAGACACCAAACTCTTGGGAGCCTGGCAGAATCCCCAGAGAGGAATATTCTCCCATGGCCCCATGATACCACCCTTCCATTCCGGTGCCATCATAGACACAAAATTCTGTCGCAAAAGCTTGTGTTACCTCCTCCCAGCCATCCTAAATTCAAATCAGAAAAAGCTGCCCTCATGGTGTGGAGATATGGTCTGACATTACCTCGCTCCATACCTCACCTGAGTTTGTGTCTACAGACTTCTGTCCCCAAAGCCCTGGCCCACATGCCCTCCAGCATGGGGCCTCTGGAGCCACACCGCAGGACTGGGCCTGTCCTCCCGAAGAAAACTCTGCCCGTCACAGTTGCCCAAACACTCCAGATAAGGAGAAACCTCAAGGCCCCTGGGACCCCCCAATTTTGCAGGCCACTCTGGACAAAAATGTGCAGTCTGACACACCCTAAGCACCCACCTCTAGGCTGACACGCAGGTCAATGGCCCTGAGTCAGGAGATTGAACCTGATCTGGCCCTAGAGCCTCATCTTAACCCAACTTAGGGATTCCAGCATCTGTCCCCAGAAGCCTGTTCTGGAATACTGTAAGGGTCTGGTTGGCCTGAGGGAGTCATTTTGTGTTTATGTAGTGAACTTAGATTGACCCAACCCCTCCCAGAGGAACTTATTTGTAAAGCCTAGATACAAGGGTGGGTCAGGCCAGGTGAAGACATCCAATCAGTGGGGAGCACGTATATCTACTAGGGTAAATTGAATTCCAATTGGCAACCTCTGTGTTACCGAGCAGCTTTTTTCTGTGTGTGGCAGACCTAGCATGACTGTGCAGTTTTCTCGGTGTGTTGTAATCCCATTGGCCACCTGTGTGTGGGCCGGGCTCAACCACCTCTATAAAAGCTGGTCTGTGAGGCTGCAAGGGGAATATAGCAGGAGGAGTCAGAGTAGCCGGTAGGGGAGCCATTTTTCGCAGCCTCAACAGCCTTGCCACCCCGAGCAGAAGCAGCAGCAGTGCCGCCACGAGTGGCCTCACTGCCCCGAGCACCACCAGCAGCAGCAGCAGCGCCACCGCGAGCGGCCTCACTGCCCCAGGCAGTGTCGCCACTGGGAGCAGCCTCTCAGGAGCCGGGGGTGCAACCTCGTCATCGGGAGTGGCCTCGCTGGGAGCAGCGCAGCCCTAGCGTCATGAACATCACAGGGCAGCGGCCTCACCAGCCGGGCAGTGTTCTCTCCAGGGAGCAATGCTGCCAGAGTGTCGTCATCGGGAAGCGGGAGTCGTCAGGTAAGGGAAGTAATCGGTGTTGGTGTCCTGGTCATCGTCGCTTCTTTGTAAGAGATGGCCCCAACTGGTTGATTTGATATTCAATGCTTGGCATTGCTGGGAGCTTTGTTGGCTGCGGCCTCGTCCAGGGAGTGGTCTCACCGGGAGTGGCCTGTGGCACAGAGGGTGGGGCAGGGAGCCTCCAGGAGGGACCCCAGGCCAGGCAGGTGGTGGCCCCCAGCAAGGCTCGGGCACCTACCAGTCAGTTTGGTTTCTAATGCACGGGGCTCAGGCACCTACCAGTCAGTTTGGTTTCTGGTGCATGGCGGGAAATAAAGCTTTGCTTGATTTTCACTTTGTGTCAGTCTCGTCCTTTGATCACAGACCCTAACAATACCACCATAAGGTTCAATATGTGGTCCCTGAGCCACACATCAAAATCCCCCTGTCTGAGTAGGAAAACTTGCTCTTCAGAGCTGGGTCCAACCCTCAGGTGAGGGGCATTCATCATGACCCCTGAGCCACCGCCACATTCTAAGATCTCCCTGGACAGAGAGCAGCATTGTGACCCATAAGCCTGAGAGCCCCTGTCAACTCAGCTGCCTTGGAATGTCGCCCCAGAGGCACCGATCGAACATTCCCTGTTCATCAGCTGCAATGGTAACGCGAGATGGGCTTTCCAGGCATCCACGTGGTGAGGTCTCCTATCCATTCTTTCCATATGGGGGAACCTGGAGCCATTCAACCGGACTTACTTTGTACAGCAGAGGGACACCTCACTGTTTGGAACAGCTCACAAGCTCAGTGTGGGAAAATCTCCATGGCCTCTTGAGGCCACCCCTCCATTCATTGGCCATCATGTACACAATCTCCAGCATGAGCGGACATCTGAAACTCTCCCTTACTCAGGTGATGGAGATCTCGAATTAGCCACTGCACAGTGGAACTGCCAAGTCCTCGGCACTGAACTGAAGCATAGCTTGTATTTTCCGACTTCTGTCCTCACATTCCTGGCCTTCAAGCCTTCCAGACTGGGAATTCTAGAGCCACAACACAGCCTTCTGCTGTGGCGGGAAATAAAGCTTTGCTTGATTTTCACTTTGTGTCAGTCTCGTCCTTTGATCACAGACCCTAACAATACCACCATAAGGTTCAATATGTGGTCCCTGAGCCACACATCAAAATCCCCCTACCAGAAAGAATAGTGTCCTATGTGCCTGCCCAGAAACCCCACATGAGGATCCAACTGCATGGCCCTTGACAGCATCCGAATATCATAGGCCACTCTGGGCACTAATGCTTTGTCTGACACAGCCTGAGCCCTGATCTCCTGTCAGTCACCCTGATCGCGGGCCCCGTATCTGGCAGATGGGACCTGGCGTTTCCCAAAGCCGTCATCTCTACCCAACCTGGGTATTCAGGCATCTGTCCCCAGATCTTACCTCAAATCCCTGCCTTTGGGGAACCTGAAGCACAAAAGCGTACTCCTCCTTCCCCATTGCAGAATACCTGGCTGTTGGGATGGGTGTAAAACCCACAGAGTGGGAGCAAGCTGCTTGGCTCATGAGTACACGCCCACTCAGGAGGGCCACCCCGGGCACAAACAGGCATCCTGACTCTCAGCCTGAGCCCGCTTGCGAACAAGCACCCTCGGGAGCTGGACCAAGAGCCCACAGAGGGGGCCTGAAATGCCCATGGGCCCACTTCCTAGTACTCGGTGGGGTTCTCCAGGCACCCGGACCCAGAACCCGTCTCTGGAATCCCTGTTTGGGCGGGACCCCTGAGATGGAAAACAGCACTCTTCCTTTCCCCCAGAAAGACACCAAACTCTTGGGAGCCGGGCAGAATCACCAGAGTGGAAGAATCTCCCATGGCTCCATGATGTCACCCCTCCATTCCGTGGCTATCCAAGAAACACAATTCAGACAGAAAGAACTGTGCTACCTCCTCCCAGCCGCCTGAACTTCAAATCCTGAGAAGCTGCACTCAGGGTGTGCAGATAGGGCCTGCAATCTTCTCGCCCCTAAACCTCACCCAAGTTTGTGCCTGCAGACTTCAGTCCCCAAAGTGCAGGCCCACATTCCCTCCAGGATGGAGCCTCTGGAGCCACACTGCAGGACTGGGCCTGCTCTCCCGAAGGAAACTCTGCACGTCACAGTTGCCCAAACCCTCCAGGTTAGGAGATACCTGCCAGGTCCCTGAGCCCACCCCAATTTCTCAGGCTGCTCTGGAATAAAATGTACAGTCTGACACATCCTAGGCACCCAACTCCAGGCAGACACATAGGTCAAAATCCCTGAGTCAGAAAGTTGAACCTGACCTGCCCCTAGGACCTCATCAGAACCCTATTTTGTTTTCTCAGGAATCTGTCCTCAGAAGCCTGTTCTGGAATACCACCATAAGGTTCAACATGTGGTCCCTGAGGCACACAACAGAACACCCCCCCATCCCCAGTAGGAAACCTTGCTCTTGGGAGCTGGGTCCAACCCTCAGGGTAGGATAATCCTGCATGGCACCTGAGCCACTGCCACATTCTAAGATCTCCCTGGACAGCAAGCAGCATTGTGACCCATCAGCCTGAGAACCCCTGTCAACTCAGGCCCCTTGGAACTTTGCCCCAGAGCCAGCAGATTGAACCTGTGCTGTTCCCCGGCTGCAATAGGAATGCGAGGTGGGCTTTCCAGGAATCCATGCAGAGAGCTCTGCTATCCAATCTTTCCATATGGGGGACTCTGGAGATATTCAACCGGACTTCCCCTGTCCCGCAGAAGGACGCCTTGCTGTTTAGATCAGCTCACAAGCCCCAGCGTGGGATAAATTCCATAGCCTCTTGAGGCCACCCCTCCATTCATCGGCCATCATGGACACAAGCTCCAGTGTGAGTGGACATCTGACACTCGCCTTTACTCAGGTGCTGGAGATCTCGAATCAGCCCTTCACAGTTGAACTGCCATGCCCTGGGCACTGAACTGAAGCGTAGCTTGCGTTTTCCTACTTCCGTCCCCACACTGTTGGCCCGCAAGCCCTCCAGATTGGAAATTCGGGGCCACAATGCAGCCTTCTGCCTGCCCACCAGAAAGAAGTGCCCTACGGGTCTGCCCAGAAATCCCACATGAGGATCCACCTGTACAGCCCTCGAGGGCACCCCAATATCATAGGCCGACCTGCGCACTCATGCTCTGACTGACCCAGCCTGAGCCCTGAACTCCTGTCAACCACCTAGATAGCGGGCATTGTATCCTGCAGGTGGGACCTGCCATGGCCCAAGGCTGTCTCCTCTACCCAGCCTGGGTATTCAAGCAACTGTCCCCAGACCTTAGCTCAATCCCTGCCCATGGGGAAACCTGAAGCACAAAAGAGTATTCCTCCTTCCCCATGGCAGGAAACCTGGCTGTTGGGATTGGTGTTCAACCCTCAGAGTGGGAGCCACCTGCGTGGCCCATGAGACAATGGCCACTCAGAAAGGCCACCCTGGGCACAAACAGGCATTGTGACCCTCAGCCTGAGCCCGCTTTCAAACAAGCACCCTTGGTAGCTGGACCAGTAGCCTGTATATCAGGCCTGCCATGCAACCTAGGCCCAAATCCTAACCCTCGGTGGTGTTCTCCAGGTGCCTGGATGCAGAACCCGTCTCTGGAATCCCTGCTTTGGCAGACCCCTGAGATGGAAAACACCACTCTCACCTTCCCCCCAAAAGACACCAAACCCTCGGGAGCCGGGCAGAATCCCCAGAGAGGAAGAATATCCAATGGCCCCATGATGCCACCCTTCCATTCCGTGGCCATCTGAGACACAGAATCCAGACAGAAAAGATGGCGCTCCCGCCTCCCAGTCACCCTAATTTCCAATCCCGAGAAGCTGCCCTCAGGGTCTGCAGATCAGTCCTGCCATCACCTCACCCTTAACCCTAACCCGAGATTTTGTGTGCAGACATATCCCCCAAAGCGCTGGCCCACAGGCCCTCTAGGTTGGGGCCTCTGAAGCCACACCGCAGGACTGTGCCTGCCCTCCCGAAGGAAACTCTGCCCATCATGGTTGCACAAACACTCCAGATTAGGAGACACCTGCAAGGCCCCTGAATCCACCCCAATTTCGTAGGCTGCTCTGGACAAAAATGCACAGTCTGACACATGCCAGACACCTACCTCCATGCAGACACCAAGGTCAATGGTCCTGAGACCGAGGATTGTACCTGATATGCCCCTAGGACTTCATCGGAACCCTAGCTTAAGTTAACAGGCATCTGTACCCAGAGGCCTCTTCTGGAATACCTTCATATGGTGCAACATGTGGTCCCTGAGCCACACAAAAGAACAACTCCTGTCCCCAGAAGGCAACCTGGCTCTTGGGAGCTGCATCCATCCCACAGGGGAGGAGAATCCTGCATGGCGGCCGAGCCCCCCCCCCCTTCTAAGGTCTCCCTGGACACAAACCACCATTGTGACCCATGAGCATGAGACTCCCTGTCAACTCAGCCTCCTGGGCACTTCACCCTAAAGTCACCAGATCGACACTGCCTTGTTCCTGGGCTGCAATGGGAAGCTAAGCTGGGCTTTCTAGGCATCCATGCGGAAAGCTCTGCTACCAAATCTTTCCATATGGGGGACTCTGGAGTGATCCAAACGTACTTCTCATGCCCTGCCGAAAGAAACCTTGCTGTTCAGAGCAGGTCATAAGCCCCAGTCTGGGACAACCTCCACGGCCTCATGAGGCCACCCCACCATTCATCGGCCATTATGGACATGAATTCCAAGTGAGTGACCATCTGGCACTTGACCTTACTCAGGGGCTGGAGATCTCAAATCAGACGCTGCACATGGGAACGGCCATGTGCTCAGCACTGAACTGAACCGTCACTTGTGTATTCAGACATCTCTCCTCACATTCCTGGCCTGCAAGCCCTCCAGATTGGGAATTCTGGAGCCACAACATAGCCTTCTGCCTGCCCACCAGAGGAAAAAGGGCCTTAAGGAGGTGCCCAAAAACCACAAGAAAGGATCCACCTTCCCGGCCCTGGGCCGACCCCAAATTCTTAGGCCGCCCTGTGCACTAATGTGTGGTCTGCCACAGCCAGAGTGCAGACTTCCGCTCTGACACCCAGACAGCTGGGCACATATACAGTGGTTTGTACCTGATATGGCCCTAGGTCGTCATCTCTAACTAACCAGGGTTCTCAGGCATCTGTCCCTGTACTGTTCTCAAATGCCTGCACATGGGGGTACCTGATGCACAAAACAGAACTCCTCCTTCCTTATATCAGGAAACATTGCTGTTGGTTTGGGTGTCATTCTCAAAACCTCAGAGGAGGAGAAACCTGCATAGCCCATGAGGCCAGGCCAACACTTGAGGGCAGACCTGGGCATAAGCATGCATTGGGTCTCTCAGCCTGAGCTGCGTTTTCAAACAGGGCCTCTAGGTAACTGGAACAAGAGCATGCATATTGAGCTTGCCATGCCCCTTGGCTCCAATCTAACCAAAGACAAGTTTTCCAGTTCCTGTACCCAGAGCTCTGCCATGGAATTCCTCCTTTGGAGGGACTCTTGAGACAGAAAACAGGACTGCTCCCTTCACACATCATGACCCCACACTCTTGAGAGCTGGGCCAAATCCCCAGAGAGGGAGAATCAACCATAGCCCCTGAGGCCACCCCTCTGTTCCATGACCATCCTTGACACAAAATCCAGAGACAAAAGCCTGAGCTATGGCCTCACACTCGCCCTTATTTCCTATCCTGAGGAGCTTCCCTCAGGGTCTGCACATCGGGCCTGCCATAGCCTCGGCCGGAAACCTAAGCCAAGTTTGGTTTTCAGACTTCTGTTCCCACAGCCCTGACCCGCACACCCTCCAGGTAGGACCCTCTGGAACCACACCGCAGGACGGTGCCTGCCCTTTCAAAGGAAACTGGGCCCTTTCCATTGGCCATCACCCTACAGGTGAGGAAAAACCTGAAAGGCCACCATGGTCATCCCAATTCCGTAGACCGCCCTGGACAAAAAGGCACATTCTGACCCAATCTGAGCAACTACCTCCACTCAGACATGTACAGATGTCTCCCCAGAGACAGAAGATTGAGCCAGACAAGCCCCCAGGCCCTAATCTGGTCTCTAGCTTAGGTGTCCAGGCATCACTCCTCAGAGGCCTGGTTTTGAATCCCTGTATATGGGGTTTTCCTGAGGCTCAGCACAGAACACCTCTGATCTCCAGATGGAAACATTGCTTTTTGGATCTCTGTCCAACACTCATGGGAAGAGAATCCTGCAGGTACACTGAGAAACGGTCACATTCCAGTCTCCATGGACACAAAGTCACATTATATCCCATCAGCGTGGGAGTCCATTTCAACTCTGCCCCCTGGGCGGATCGCCCCAGAGCCAACAGATCGAATCTGCCTCGTCCCTAGGAGCCAGTGGGAATGCGAGGTGGGCTTTCTTCACATCGATCCTTTGAGCTCTGCTCTCTAATCTTTCTGTATAGGGCAGCCTTGAGACATACAACAAGACTCGCCTTTCCCACTGAAGGAAAACTTGCTGTCTGGAGCAAATCACAAGCCATAGAGTGGGAAAACCTCCATAGCCTCATGAGTCCACCCTTCCATTAAGGGGCCATGATGAACACAAACTCCAGCTTCAGCCAACGTCTGATACTCTCCCTTACATCACATGCTGCAGATCTCGTTTCAGCCTCTGCAGAGTGGACCTTCCATGCCCACGTCCCGAAACCTAACCCTAGCATGTGTTTTCAGACTGCCGTCTTCATACTCCTGGCCCACAAGCCCTCTAGATTGGCAATTCTTGAGTCACAACACCACATTCTGCCTATACACCAGAAGAAAAAAAGGGCCTTATGGGGCTGCCCAAAAACCCCAAATGAGGTTCCACCTGCACAGCCCTCGGCCCCACCCCAATTTCATAGGACACCCTGTGCGTTAATGCACTGTCTGCCACAGCCTGAGCCAAGACCTCCCTTCAGACACCCAGACTGCTGGCCGCATATCTAGTGGTTCGGACCTGACATGGCCCTAGGCCATCATCTCTACCCAACCTCGGTTTTCAGGCATCTGTCCCGGATCTGATATCAAAAGCCTGCACATGGGGGAACCTAATGCACAAAACAAAACTCCTTCCTTATGGCAGGAAACCTTGCTGTTGGTGTGGGTGTCGAAGTCAAACCCTAAGAGGAGGAGAAACCTACATGGCCAATGAGGCCAGGCCCATGCATGAGGGCCGGCCTGGGCATAAGCCCAGGCTTATTGGGACCCTCAGCCTGAGCCCCGTTTTCTAACAGGGCCTTTGGTAACTGGACCAAGAGCCCACATATCAGGATTGCCCTGCCCCTAGGCCCCAATCCTAACCAAAGCTGGGTTTTTTCAGTGCCCGAACCCAGAGCTCTGCTGTGGAGTCCTTCCTTTGGAGGGACTCTTGAGACAGAAAACAGGACTCCTCCCTTCCCACACCATGACCCCAAACTCTTGGGAGCTGGGACAAATACCCAGAGAGGGAGAATTGAACTTGGCCCCTGAGGCCACCCCTTCATTCCACCGCCATCCTTGATACAAGTTCCAGAGACAAAGTCTGAGATACACCCTCACACTCGCCCTTATTTCGGATCCCGAGGAGCTCCCCTCACAGTCTGTAGAACGGGCCTGCCATACACTCGGCCAGAAACCTAACTCGAGTTTGTCTTTTCAGACTTCTGTCCCCACAGCCCTGGCCCACACACCTTCTAGGCTGGGCCCTTTGGAACCACACCGCAGGACGGTGCTGCCCTTTCAAAGGAAACTGGGCCCTTTCCATTGGTCACAACCCTACAGGTTAGGAGAAACCTGAAAGGCCCCCATGACCATCCCAATTCCGTAGCCCCCCCCTTGACAAACAGGGATATTCTGACCTAAACAGAGCAACTACCTCCACTCAGACATACAGACAGATGTCTTCCAAGAGACAGAAGATTGAGCTGGACAAGCCCCAGGCCCTAATGTGAACCCTAGCTTAGGTGTCCAGGCATCTCACCTCAGAGGCCTGGTTTCGAATCCCAGCATGTGGGGGTTTCCTGAGGCACAGAAGAGAACACCTCCAGTCTCCATATGGGAACCTTGCTATTTGGATCTGTGTTTAACTTTCAGGGGAGGAGAAACTTGCAGGTCCCTGAGCCAGGGCCAGATTCCAAGGTCTCCATGGAAACAAAGCCACATTATGACACATCAGCATGTGATTTCATTTTAACTCAGCCCCCTGGGCAGCTCGCCCCAGAGTTAGCAGATAGAACTAACCTCATCCCTAGGAGCCACGGGGAAAGTGAGGTGGGCTTTCGGCACATCCATCCTTCAAGCCCTGCTCTCAAATCTTTCTGTATGGGGAAGCCTTGAGCCATGCAACAGGATTCGCCTGTCCCACCAAAGGAAACCTTGCTGACAGGAGAACTGCTGTCAGCAGAACAAGCCACAGAGTGGGAAAACCTCCATAGCCTCATGAGTCCACCCCTCCATTAATGAGCCATCATGGACACAAACTCCAGCCTCAGCCAGCTTCTGATACTCGCCCTTACCTCACATCCTGCAGATCTCAATTCAGCCTCTGCAGAGTAGGCCTTCCGTGCTCTCATTCTGAAACCTAACCCTAACTTGTGTTTTCAGACTGGCGTCCTCACACTCCTGGCCCACAAGCCCTATAGACTGGAAATTCTTGAGCCACAACACCACATTCTTCCTGCACATCAGAAGAAAAGACGGCTTTATGGGGCTGCCCAAAAACCCCAAATGAGGTTCCACCTGCACAGCCCTCGGCCTCACTCCAATATCATAGGCCGCCCTGTGCACTAATGTGCTGTCTGCCATAGCCTGAGCACAGATCTCCCTTCAAACACCCAGATGGCTGGCCGCATATCCAACGGTTTCGACCTGCCATGGCTCTAGGCCACCATCTCTACCCAACCTGGGTTTTCAGGCATCTGTCCCTGGACCTGATCTCAAAAGCCTGCACATGGGAGACCTGATGAACAAAACAGAACTCCTCCTTCCACATGACAGGAAACCTTGCTGTTGTGTGGGTGTCAAAGTCAAACCCTCAGAGGAGGAGAAACCTACAAGGCCCATTTGACCAGGATCATGCTTGAGGGCTGGCCTGGGCATAAGCACGCATTGGGACCCTCTGCCTGAGCCGCCTTTACAAACAGGGCCTCTCGGTATCTGGACCAAGAGCCCAGATATCAGGCTTGCCATGACCCTAGGCACCAATTCTAGCCAAAGCTGGGGATTTCCAGTGTCCGTATCTGGAGCACTGCTGAGGAATCCTTCCTTTGGAGGGACTCTTGAGACAGAAAACAGGACTCTTCCCTTCCCAAACCATGCCCCACTCTTTTTGGAGCGGGACCAAATCCCCAGAGAGGGAGAATTGGAACTGGCCCCTGAGGCCACCGCCTCATTCCACCGCCATCCTTGACACAAAATCCAGAGACAAAATTTTGAGATAAATCCTCACACTCGCCCTGATTGCCTATCCTGAGGATCTCCCCTCAGGGTCTGCAGATCGGGCCTGCCATACCCTCGACCGGAAACCTAAGCCAAGTTTGTGTCTTCAGACTTCTGACCCCAAAGATCTGGCCCACACACCCTCCAGGTTGGGCCCTCTGGAACCACACTGCAGGATGGTGCCTGACTTTTCGAAGGAAACTGGGCACTTTCCATTGGCCATCACCCTACAGGTGAGGAAAAACCTGAAAGGCCACCGTGGTCATCCCAATTCCGTAGACTGCCCTGGACAAAAGGCACATTCTGACCCAACCTGAGAAACTACCTCCACTCAGACATGTAGACAGATGTTTCCTCAGAGACAGGAGATTAAGCTGGGCATGACCCCGGCCCTAATCTGTACCTTAACTTAGGTGTTCAGGCATTTCTCCTCAGAGTCGTGGTTTCCAAACCCAGCTTATGGGGGTTTCCTGAGGCACAGAACTGAGCACCTCCCATCTCCAGATGGGAACCTTGCTATTTGGAGCTGTGTAAAACCCTCAATGTAGGATAATCAAGACCCCTGAGCCACTGCCAGATTGAAAGGTCTTCATGGACACAAAGCCGCATTGTGTCCCATCAGCATGGGATTCCATTTCAAATCAGCCCCCTGGGCAGCTCGCCGCTGAGCCAGCAGATTGAACTTGCCTCACCCCTACGATCCAGTGGGAATGGGAGGTGGGCTTTCTGTGCATCCATCCTTCGAGCCTTCCTCTCGAGTCTTTCCATATGGGGCAGCCTTGAGCCATCCAACAGGACTTGCCTGTCCCACTGAAGGAACCTGTCTGTCCAGAGAAGCTCACAAGTCCCAGAGTAGGAAAACCTCCATAGCCTCATGAGTCCACCCCTCCATTAAGGAGCCATCATGGACACAAACTCCAGCCTCAGCCAATGTCTGATAATCACCCTTACCTCACATCCTGCAGATCTCAATTCAGTCTCTGCAGAGTGGACCTTCCATGCCCTCATCCAGAAACCTAACCCTAGCTTGTGTTTTCAGACTTCCATTCTCACACTCCTGGCCTACAAGCCCTCTAGATTGGAAATTCTAGAGCCACAACGCAGCACTCTGCCTGCATACCAGAAGAAAAAATGGCCTTATGGGGCTGCCCCAAAACCCCAAGTGAGGTTCCACCTGCACGGCCCTCAGATGCACCCAATTTCATAGGCTTCCATGTGCACTAATGTGCTGTCTGACAGAACCATAGCCCAGACCTCCCGTCAGACACCCAGACAGGTGGCCGCATGTCCAGTGGATCTGACCTGCCATGGTGCTTGGCTCTCAGCTCTACCCAACCTGGATTTTCAGGCATCTCTCTCCAGATCTGATCTTAAATGCCTGCACATAGGGCAATCTGATGCACAAAACAGAACTCCTTCCCATGGAAGGAAACCTTGTGTTGTCGTGCATGTCAAAGTGAAACCCTCAGAGGAGGAGAAAACTACATGGCCCATTTGGCCAGGCCCATGCTTGAGGGCCGCCCTGGGCATAAGCACACATTGGGACACTCAGCCTGAGCCCCGTTTTCAAACAGGACCTCTCGGTAGCTGAACCAAGGGCCCACATATTGGGCTTGCCATGCCCCTAGACCGCAATCCTAATCCAAGCTGGGGATTTTCAGTTCCCATGCCCGGAGCTCTCCCGTGGAATCCCTCCTTTGGAGGGCCTCTTGAGACAGATAATGGGACTCCTCCCTTCCCACACTATGACCCCAAACTCTTGGGAACCTGGCCAAATGCCCAGAGAGATAGAAATGACCATGGCCCCTGAGGCCACCCCTCCATTCCACGGCCATCCTTGAAACAAAATCCAGAGACAAAAGTCTGAGATACGGCCTCACCTCGCCCTTATTTCCTATTCTGAGGAGTTCCTCTCAGGATCTGTAGATTGGGCCTGCCATACCCTCGACCGGAAACCTTAGCCGAGTTTGTGTTTTCAGACATCTGTCCCCACAGCCCTGGCCCACACACCTTCTAGGCTGGGCCCTCTGGAACCACACCACAGGACGGTGCCTGCCCTTTTGATGGAAACTGGGCCCTTTCCATTGGCCACAAGCCTACAGGCTAGGAGAATCCTGAAAGGCCACTATGGCCATCCCAATTCCCTAGACCGCCCTGGACAAAAAGGCACTTTCTGACCCAACCTGAGCAACTACCTCCACTCAGACACGCAGTCAGATGTCTCCCCGGAGACAGAAGTTTGAGCCGGATTTGCCCCCAGGCCTAATCTGAATCCTAGCTTAGGTTTCCAGGCATCACTCCTCAGAAGCCTCATTACGCATCCCAGCATATGGGGGTTTCCTGAGGCACAGAACAGAACACCTTCCGTCTCCAGATGGGAACCTTGCTATTTGGATCTGTGTCCAACCATCAGGGTAGTAGAATTCTGCAGGGCTCCTGAGCCACCACCAGGTTCCAAGGTCTCCATGAACACAAAACTGCATTATAATCCATCATCATGGGAGTCCATTTCAACTCAGCCCCATGGGCAGATTACCCAAGAGCCAGCAGATCGAACCTGCCTCATCCCAGTGAGTTAGTGGGAATGCGAGGTAGGATTTCCACGCATCAATCCTTTGAGCTCTGCTCTCCAATCTTTCAGTATGGGACAGCCTTGAGCCATGTAACAGGACTCGCCTGTCCCACCAAAGGAAACCTTGCTATCTGGAGCAGCTCACAAGCCACAGAATGGGAAAACCTCCATAGCCTCATGAGTCCACCCCTCCATTAAGGAGCCATCATGGACACAAAGTCCAGCCTCTGCCAACGTCTGATAATCGCCCTTACCTCACTTCCTGCTGATCTCAATTCAGCCTCTGCAGAGTAGGCCTTCCGTGCCCACGTCCTGAAACCTAACCCTAGCTTGTGTTTTCAGACTGGCATCCTCACACTCCTGGCCCAAAAGCCCTCTAGATTGGCAATTCTTGAGCCACAGCGCAGCACTCTGCCTGCACAACAGAAGAAAAAATGGCCTTATGGGGCTTCCCCAAAACCCCAAGTGAGGTTCCACCTGCACAGCCCTCAGACGCACCCCAATTTCATAGGCTTCCATGTGCACTAATGTGCTGTCTGCCATAGCCTGAGCCCAGAGCTCCCGTCAGACACCCACACAGCTTGCCACATGTCCAGCGGATCTGACCTGCCATGGCCCTAGGCTGTTATCTCTACCCACCCTGTGTTTTCAGGCATCTCTCTCCAGATCTGATCTTAAATGCCTGCACATTGGGGAACCTGATGCACAAAACAGAACTCCTCCTTCCCCATGGAAGGAAACCTTGCTGTTGGCATGGGTGTCAAAGTCAAACCCTCAGAGGAGAAAACTGCATGGCCCATTTGGCCAGGCCCACGCTTGAGGGCCGCCCTGGGCATGAGCACACATTGGGACCCTCAGCCTGAGCTCGGATTTCAAGCAGTGCCTCTTGGTAGCTGGACCAAGAGCCCACATATCAGGTTTGCCATGCCCCTAGGCCCCAATCCTAACCCAAGCTGGGGATTTTCAGTTCCCGTGGCTGGAGCTCTGCCATGGAATCCCTCCTTTGAAGGTACTCTTGAGACAGATAATAGGACTCCCCATTCCAACAGTATGACCCCAAATTCTTGGGAACCTGGCCAAATGCCCAGAGAGAGAGAACTGATCATGGCCCCTGAGGCCACCCCTCCATTCCACGGCCATTCTTGACACAAAATCCAGAGACAAAAGCCTGAGCTATGGCCTCAAACTCGCCCTTATTTCCTATCCCGAGGAGCTCTCCTCAGTGTTTGTAGATCAGGCCTGCCATACCCTCTGCACGAATCCTAACCCAAGTCTGTGTTTTCAGATTTTTGTCTGTAAGGGCCTACTTAATCAGAGGGAGCCATTTTGTTTTTTTATGCAGTAAACTTAGATTGACCCTGCCCCTCCCAGAGGAACTTACTTGCAAAGTGTAGATACAAGGGCGGGTCAGTCCAGGTGAAGAAATCCAATCATTCGGGCGTGCATATATCTACTTGGGTAAACTGAAATTCAATTGGCCACCCGTGTGTTACCTAGCAAGATGTGTGTGTGTGTGTGTGTGTGTGTGTGTGTGTGTGTGTGTGTGTGGCAGACCTAGTATGACCGTGCAGTTTTCTCTGTGTACTGCAATCTCATTGTCCACCTGTGTATAGCCCTGCTAAACTACCTCTATAAAAGTAAGTCTGTGAGACTGGGAGGGGTCACATCTTTGCCAGAGACAGCCCTGGCTGGTCAGTTTGATTCTTGATGCTTGGCGCAAAATAAAGCTTTGCTTGACCTTCGCTTTGTATCAGTCTCGCTCCTTTGATTACGGACTCAAACATTGGTGGCTCATAGATGATCAAACGATGAGAACTGAGCCAGCATAAGAATTTCTGGGAAAGCCTCCAGAGGTAAGATCTTGGGACCCTCACTGCCTGGTTGTGGAGATCCAGGGTATGGCCAACCAGGGAGAAACTGGACGCAGCCATGCTCCCAAGGGCTGGATTGGATATAGGGGACTCCCCCATCCCTCTTCTGGGACCTTCCAGGGGGGTTTAGTCCCCCTATTAGGTCAGGGACCTTCCAGGGGATTAGAGTCCCCCTAGGTGGTCAAGGGGCTAAGAAAACCCCCACTAGGAGGTGGTTGCAGGAGATCAAGAAAATCTCCACCAGCCTCTGGGTCTGGTTGTCTTTGTCTTGTCTTTTCTTGCCTGTTGTGTTGCTCATCCCTAGGGAACCAAGAAAATCCGCATAGGCGAGCGTCTCTAGGGGAATGAGAAAACCCCCACCAGCATCAGTCTCTGGGTGAGGGCCGCTGGGTCTGCAGTTGTTTAGTCCTTTCTTTTTGTTGTCTTTTGCGTTGTTTGTTGTGTTTGAAGGAATGGGGCAAGCAGAGAGTAGGGGGATTCTGACTTTCATCTCTCTGTTCCTCATAATAGATGTGGGGCTTCTCCCTCATTCATTTCTTGTTTTAAGGGCTATGAATGGAGCCAACTGTGTTAGTCTAACTCGAAACAGAGACTTTAAGAAATATTCCCAAACAGCTGCTGAAACTCCATTTGTTTCAGGGAATTCCTTGCCTTTGCTGGCCGACGTGGACTGCTTAGCTCCTCCCCCTTGCTGGCGGGAAAGCATGGCATCTGAAGTAGAAATGGTTATTTGTCTGACTCAAGTTTTTAATAGGTAATTGTTGAAGTGGCTTTTGAAGTCTTTGGTAAACTGAAACTGTGAAGGGTTGCTTGAATTAAATGGAATTAAATTTGTTGGACATCAGGTCTTAACCAAATGGGATAAAATGCTAGAGTATTGGTTGCTGGAACTGAGTTTGTGCTTTTGAAATCTGCCGGTGAACATGTTTTGTGCTTAACTGATTCTTAAATTTGCCTTCTAAAAATTCTCTTGTAAAATGACTTCCGCCTTAAAGGAAATTCATATGGAAAGACTTTCAGGACAAATTCAGGTGTTTGATATGTTGAAATACTGAACTGAAATGGGTAAGATTTTACAGAAGTAAAAGCTGCATTCTGACTAAGCCAGAATTAGTAACATGGGACTAGGTGAACCGAAAGATTGTAATGTTGTATCTCTTGATGTTTTGTCTTATTTTAAACCTCAGTGGTTCTGTAATGTTTGCTCTTCCAAACTAGGAAAAGTTTTTCTTAAGTTATCTGTAACTTAAGAGAGATGTGACAGAGATAGAAAATATGTCATTTGTAAACAAATCAAGGTATTCAGCTCTTTTATCTCTATCTGAAACCAAAAGGTCTCAGCAAGTATTCTTCTTCCATGGCAATCAGTCATTTGCATAAGTTCAATAAGAATCTCTTCTCCTTGTAACAGGGCACCATTGGAAACACTGGTTATTTTACCAAGGCTTTGACTGGAATGTCATATTTGAAAAGACTCAGATATGAATAGACAGCTTAAAGGAACTAAGGTTGACTTTATAAAACCTGGAACTTTAAAGCCCTTTGGAACTGTTGGACTGATACCTTGCTTACAGAGTTCCCAGCAGCCAGAATAGGTGTGTAAAGCATGCTACTTCCTGGCAGGTTTAGGTACCTCTGGATACTTTGGGGACCTCAGGAAGAGGAATTTGCCCAATCGATAGTTATTGCAGGCATGTCTGATGGCAAGTACGTAGCTTATCTTCTAGTCTGGAGAGGGTACTATAAGTTCAACCAAGAGATTTCTTATGAGAAGTTCCAGGAAAGAAGATTGTAAAAGGTTTATATGATCACTCACTGTTCTTGCTGAGCGTATGTAAATAATTAGGCCAACTTTGTTAAAACTGGACTTGATTTTCAGATAAATTAGTCCTGATTTGACTATCTGGATATGAGGGTGATTTTAGAGAGAAAAATTATGTTTTAATAACACACCTTTATGGATGTTAAATTCTAGATTTCATTGTCTACCTAAGCTAGACAACTTGAGGTAAACTTCAGGGAAGTTGCACAATAGCTCGTTTAGATGATCTTTCTTTTGTCAGTCAGTCAGGCCCAGATATAGGGAGGAAACTTCAGAAAATTGAAGGATTTGAAGGGAATAATCTGACTGAGTTAGTGGGAATATCAGAAAATATATTTAACATCAGGGATGCACAGGAGGAAGGTTTTGGCATTACATGAGGCAGGTAGGGGATGTGAAAAGGAAGGAAAAGCCTAAGCACAGAGAAGGCAGGCAGGAAGACTTAGTTTCAGAGCAGTCCACTTACTGTAAGGAAAAAGGACATTGATCCAGGGAGTGCCCCAAAAGGAAGACAGTAATGCTGGCCACCAGAGAATGAAGGGGCCATAGTTTGCAGCCCCTCCCCAAACCTTGGGTAAAATTGAAATGAAGGGGAAATCAACTGATTTTTGGTGGACACGGGAGCCCAATTTTCATCATTGAGTATCCCAAAGATGCATTTTTCTGCCTATCTATAACAGGGGAGTCTCATCCTCTCTTTGCTTTGGAGTGGTCCAACCCACAGGAAGGGTTCCAAGGCCAGCTCACCTAGACTAGTCTTCCACAAGGGTTCAAGAGTTCACCCACTATCTTCGATGAGGCCCTACATGAGGATTTGCATGAGTACAGAACCTCCAACCTGGGAGTCACTCTGATACAGTATGTTGATGACTTGCTAATAGCCACTGAGGAATATGAGTCATGTTTGGGGGGATGAGAGCTCTCTTTCAGACACTGGAGGAAAAAGGGTATCATGTGTCAGCAAAGAAAGTACAGCTCTGTCAGAGCCACACCACATATCTAGGCTTTGACTCCACGAGGGAGTGCATTCACTGTCTGAGTCCAGGAAACAGGTGATCACCTGATACTCCCACCCCACCACGTCCCAACAAGTGAGGGAGTTTCTTGGGATGGTGGGCTACTGTAGGCTGTGGATACCACGGTTTACAATGATTGCCCGACCTCTCTACGAACTGGCAAAAGGGGGGCTCACTATAATAGGGTGGGCAGCTGAGGCAGAAGGAGCATTCCCAGAATTACAAACAGCCTTACTGAGTGCCCCAGCACTGGCCATCCTGGATGTTACCAAGCCCTTCCACTTGTATATGGATGAAAAAACAGGGGTGACCAAAGGAGATTTGACTCAGACTCTGGGGCCTTGACAAAGGTAGTATCCTATCTTATCAAGAAACTACATCCAGTAGTGGCTGGGCTCCCCCTTTGCCTCAGCCTAATTGCTGGCACGGCCCTCCTGGTCAAGGATGCCAGTAAATTGACTTTGGGTCAAAATCTTATGTGGACCATCACCCACACTATCGAGGGCCTTCTCCAGACTCCACCCAACTGATGGATGCTGAACACCTGAGTGACAGGGTATCAGGCCCTCCTCCTCAACGAACCAAGAGTGACCATGCAGCCCCCAGCAGTACTAAATCCAGCTATGCTGCTGTCAGAATAGCTGGCTGACCATCCACATGATTGCAGGCAGGTCCTAACCCAAGTCACATGAGTAACGCTGGACCTCAGAGACATTGCTTTTCTCGATGTGGAGGTGACTCTGTTCACAGATGGGAGTAGCTACATGTTCGATGGAAAGAGGTATCTGGGGGCTGCGGTGGTTTCCCCTGATCAGGAACTCTGGACGTCAGCCCTGCCACATGGAACATCAGCCCAAAAGGTGGAGCTGCTTGCACTCATCAAGGCATGGCAGATGGCCAAGTTAAAACCGCCAATATCTACTATGGACTTCAGGTACACCTTTGCTACTCTCCATAGACATATGGCTATTTATAAAGAAAGGGGCCTTTTAACATTAGAGGGAAATGACTTAAAAACAGAGGAAAAATATTGGTTCACCTCCAGACTATTTGGGACACAAAAGCAGTGGCTGTCATGCATTTCCCAGGACACCAAAAGGGGACTGATCTGATTTCAAAAGGAAAACAATTAACAGATCAAGCCGTAAAGCAAGCAGCCTGAAAAACAGTGCAAGAACTGGTTACACTCCTGTCTCCAGCCCTACCAGAAAAACTGAACTATTCAGAAGATTTAAAGTATTTACAAAAATGGCTTAAATTAGACCATGAGGGGGATTGGGTTAAGACTAAAACAGGAAAGTTAATTCTTCCTCAAAGACTACGTAAGAAGTTAGTAGACCGAGGGGTGCCTGGGTGGCTCAGTGGATTAAGCCTCTGCCTTCGGCTCAGGTCATGATCTCGGGGTCCTGGGATCAAGTCTCGCATCGGGCTCTCTGCTCCGCAGGGAGCCTGCTTCCTCCTCTCTCTCTGCCTCTCTGCCTACTTGTGAACTCTCTCTGTGTCAAATAAATAAATAAAATCTTAAAAAAAAAGAAGTTAGTAGACCGATACATTGGGGTACTCATTTGAGGACACGAAAACTCATGGAACTTATAGGCAAGCTGTTCCAGGTTTCTAAATTAGGGCACATTGTTCAAGATATAGTTGATAGTTGTGCTCTATGCCAGGATGTTTATGTTGGAGGAACTAGAATCAGAAGAGGGAAAAGAGAAAGAGTTAAGGAACCAGGAATTTATTGGGAAATAGATTTTACAAAAATGAAACCCAGAAAATATGGGCACAAGTATATGTTAGTTTTTGTAGATACCTTTTCAGGCGGGGTAGAGGCTTTTTCCAGCAAACATGAGATGGCAGGAGTGGTAGCCAAAAAAGCTATTAGAGGAAATAATTCCTAGGTTTGGGCTGGCTCTCACAATCGAGTCAGACAGTGACCCTGCATTTGTGAGTTCAGTCTCATAGGCATTGGCCAAGTCTGTGGGCACTAATTGGACACTACAATTTGACTACTGGCCCCAGAGTTCCAGGCAAGTAGAGAGAATGAACTGTAATCTTAAAGAGACCTTGACAGAGCTAATTCTGGAGACTGGTGGTGAATGGATGGATCTCCTATATTTTGCCCTCCTCAGGGTGCGATGCACACCCTACTTAGATAAGGTGACCCCATTTGAAATAAGGTTTGGGAGACCCCTCCCCACCCCTCACTCTGCCCTAGGCTCTAAGAGGTTGCCCTAGCAGAAATGACTGATCAGTCTGTACTCCAGTCACTGCAGGCATTACAGTCTATCTTAAAAAGAACTCAAACAGGGATCCAAACTGTCCACACTAAGATGGAGTCGGAGGTGGAACCACATCCTTACCAACCCGGGAACTTGGTTTGGGTACATCACCATCAAGTGGGAAACTTGGAGCGTCACTGGCTGGGGCAGTTTACTGTCATCCTGACCACCCCCATGGCAATAAAAGTAGAAGGCATCAGGGCCTGGATTCACGCGGGTCATGTCAAACAAGCTGAGGGCGAGGACAAGGATGCCCCCCATAGATGGAAGCTGCAGCCAATGGACCCCGCTGACTGTGGACTAAAGCTAAGATTCAAAAGACTATGAGTTCATTGTTGCTACTATTGTTACATGTTTATGTAAAGTATAAGTGGGAAATTAGATGAACGGAATTAGGAAAAATGGAAAAGGTTATACAAAGCAGTAAATGGGTAACTCATCAGCCGACTGCGCACTAATGTCATTTGTATAAGAGAAAATTAGAGTGATTAAATGCCAGTCTTACATGCTCAATATAACATAGAACTGGTTGAAAAGTCAAGGATTTGAGTAATCTCCAGAGATAAGGGGGGAATGTAAGGGCTACTTAATCAGAGGGAGCCATTTTGTTGTTTATGCAGTAAACTTAGATTGACACTATGCAGTAAACTTAGATTGACCCTATGCAATAAACTTAGATTGACCTTGCCCCTCCCAGAGGAAATTACTTGCAAGGTCCAGATACAAGGGCAGGTCAGGCCAGGTAGAGACAGTCAATCAGTGGGGGGCTCACATATCTACTAGGGTGAATTGTAATTCAATTTGCCATCATGTGTGACCTAAAATGACTATGCAGTTTTCTCTGTGTATTGTAATCTCATTGGCCACCTGCGTATAGCCCAACTAAACTACCTCTATAAAAGTTAGTCTGTGAGGCCGGGAGGGGTTGTCTCTTTGTAAGAGATGATCCCAACCGTTCTGTTGATTCTCCATGTTTGGCGTGAAATAAAGCTTTGCCAGACCTTCAATTTATATCAGTATCCCTCCTTTGATTACACACCCAAACAGACAGAAGTGTGAAAACACAAGCAACAGTTAAGTTCAGTGCCGAGCGTGTGGCAATTCCAATGTGAACAGCTGATTTGAGATCTCAAGCACCTGAGTAAGGGCGAGTGTCAGATGTCTGCTCATGCTAGAGTTTGTGTCCATGATGGCCAGAGATTGGAGAGGAGGTCTCATGAGGCTATGGTAGTTTCTCACGCTGGGGCTTGTGAGCTGCTCCAAATAGCAAGATGTCCTTCTGTGGCACAAAGCGAGTCCACTGAGATAGATCCAGGGTCCCCCATATGGAAGGATAGGATATCAGAGCTCTCTGCATGGTTGCCTGGAAAGCCCACATCGTGTTATCATTGCAGCCAAGGTACAGGGCATGTTCAATCTGTTGGCTCTGGGGCAAATTTCCAAGGGGGCTGAGTTGACAGGGATTCTCAGGCGGACGGGTCACAATGCTGGTTGGTGCCCAGGGAGACCTGAGAATGGGGCAGTGGATTAGGGGGATTCTCCTAACATGAGGGTTAGACCCAGCTCCCAAGAGCAAGGTTTCCTTCTGGGGACAGGAGGGGTTCTGTGTGTGGCTCAGGGACCATATGCTGGACCATATGTTGGTATTCCAGAACAGGCCTTGGGGGACAAATGCCTGAAATGCTAAGCTACGCTACCAATGAGGTTCTTGGTGCAAGTCAGGTTGAATCATCTGTCACAGGGACATTGACCTGCGTGTCTGCCTGGAGATTGGTGCCTAAGGTGTGTCAGACTGTGCAATTTTGTCCAGAGCGGACTACGAAATTGGCGTGGGCTCAGGGGCTTTTCAGGTTTCTCCTAATCTGGAGGGTTTGGGCAAGTGTGACGGGCAGAGTTTCCTTTGGGAGGGCAGATGCAGTTCTGCGGTGTGTCTCTGGAGGCACCATCCTAGAGGGCATGTGGGCCAGGGCTTTGGGGACAGAAGTCTGCTGCCACAAACTCGGGTGAGGGATAGGGGTGAGGTGATGGCAGGCCCGGTCTACGGACCCTGAGGGCAGCTCCTCAGGATTTGAAATCCGGGCGGATGGGAGACAGTAGTGCAGGCTTTTCTATCTTGAGGGTGTGTCTGGGATGGTCACTGAATGTAGCGGTACCGTCATGGGGCCATGGGAGATTATTTCACTTGCAGATTTTATCCAGCTTGCGACAGTTTGGTGTCTTTCTGGGGGAAGGGAAGAGTGCTGTTTTCCATCGCAATGGTCCCACCCATACAGGGATTCTAGAGATGGGTTCTGTGCCTGGGGGCCTGGAGAATACCACCGAGGTTTAGGATTTGGAACTGAGGCATGGCAGGCCTTCTCTGGGGGCTCCTGGTCCAGTTCCCAAGGGGGCTTGTTTGAAATCAGGCTCAGACTGAGGGTCACAATGCCTGTTTGTGCCCAGGGCAGTCCTCCTGAGTGGGCGTAGTCTCATATTCCATGCAGGGGGCTCCCACTCTGAGGGTTAGACAAGCATCCCAACAGCCAGGTTTCCTGCCATGAGGAAGAAGGAGTATTCTTTTGTGCTTCAGGTTCCACTAAAAGCAGTGATTTTTGCTAAGGTCTGGGGACAGATGCCTGAATACCCAGGTTGGGTAGAGATGACGGTCTTGGGCCACAGCAGGTGCCACCTGCTGGATATGAGGCCCTTTATCTGGGTGGCTGACAGGAGGTCGGGGCTCAGGCTGTGTCAGACAAGCATTAGTGCACAGGGCACCCTATGATATTTAGGTGCCATTGAGGGCCCCGCAGGTGAGACCTCATGTGAGGATTCTGGGCAGACCAATAGGGCACTTCTTCTTTCTGGTGGGCAGGCAGAGGGTTGCCTAGTGACTCCAGAATTCCCAATCAGGAGGGCTTGCAGGCCAGTAGGGCGAGGACATTAGTCTGAAAACACAAGCTACAGTTAAGTTTAGTGCCGAGCGCATGGCAGTTCCAATGTGCATTGGCTGATTCGAGATCTCCAGCAACTGAGTGAGGGTGAGTGTCCGATGTCCACTCCGTGTTGGAGTTTGTGTCCATGATGGCCAACGAATGGGAGGGTGCCCTCAATAACCCATGGACGTTTTCCCACGCAGGGATTTGTGAGCTGCTCCAAACAGCAAGGTATCCTTCTGCGGGACATGGGGAGTCCTGTAGAATTTCTCCAGGGTACCCTATATGGAAAGATTGCATAGCAGAGCTCTCCGCATGGATGCCTGGAAAGCTCAGCTCAGCTTACCATTGCAGCCCAGGAACAAGGCAGTGTCCATCTGGTGGCTGTGGTGTGAAGTGCCCAGGGTACTGAGTTGACAGGGAATCTCAGGCAGATGGGTCACAATGCTGGTTTGTGTCCAGGGAGATCTTAGAATATGGTGGTGGCTCAGGGGCCATGCAGGATTCTCCTATCCTGAGGGTTGGACCCAGCTCCCAAGAGCAAAATTCTTCTGGGGACAGGAGGGGTTCTGTTGTGTGCCTCAGGGACCACATGTTGGACCATATGTTGGTATTCCAAGACAGGCCTATGGGAGCTAATGCCTGAAAACCTAAGTTACGGTTCTGATGAGGTCCTAGGGGCTTGTCAGGTTCTATCTTCTGACTGAGGGCCATGGACCTGCATGTCTTCCTGGAGGTAGGTGCCTAGGTTCTGTCAGGCTGCACATATTTGTCTAGAGTGGCCTACGGAATTGGAGTGGGCTCAGGGGCCTTGCAGGTTTCTGCTAATATGGAGGGTTTTGGCAATTGGGACAGGCAGAGTTTTCTATGGGAAGGTAGGCCCAGTCCTGTGGTGTGGCTCTGGAGGCCCCATCCTGGAGGGCATGTGAGCCAGGTCTTTGGGAACAGAATTCTGAAGAAACAAACTCGTGTTAGGGTTAGGAGCGACGTGATGACAAGTCCTATCTGCACACCCTGAGGGCAGCTCCTCAGGATTTGAAATTCGGGCAGATGGGAGGAAGTAGCGCAGGCTTTTCTATCTGGATGGTGTGTCTAGGATGGCCACTGAATGTTGCGGTGCCCTCATGGGGCCATGGGAGATTCTTCCACTCTGAGGATTCTGCCCAGCTCACGACATTTTGGTGTCTTTCTGGGGGAAGGGAAGAGTGCTGTTTTTTGTATCAGGGGTCCCACCCAAATAGGGATTCCAGAGACAGGCTCTGGGTCTGGGCGACTGGAGAAGCACACCGAGGTTTAGGATGTGGGCCTAGGGGCATGACAGGCCCTCTCTGGGGGCTCCTTGTCCAGCTCACAATGGGGCTTGTTTGAAAGTGGGCTCAGGCTGAGGGTCACAATGCATATTTGTGCCCAGGGTGGCCCTCGTCAGTGGACATGGTCTCATGGGCCATGCAGCTGGCTCTCACTCTGAGGATTGGACACCCATCCCAACTGCCAGATTTCCTGCCTTGGGGAAGGAGTACACTTTTCTGCTTCAGGTTCCCCCACAGGCAGGGATTTGAGCTAAGGTCTTTGCACAGATGCCTGAATACTCAGGTTGGGTACAGATTATGGCCTCGGGCCACAGCAGTTGCCACCTGTAGGATATGGGGCCCGCTATCTGGGTGGCTGACAGGAGGTCGGGGCTCAGGCTGTGTCAGGCAGAGCATTAGTTCCCAGGATGGCCTATGATATTGGGGTGCCGTCGAGGGCCGTGCAGGTGGATCCTCATGTGGGATTTCTGGGCAGACCCATAGGGAATTTCTTCTTTCTCATGGGCAAGCAGAGAGCTCCGTAGTGGCTCCAGAATTCCCTGTCTGGAGGACTTGCAGGTCAGGAGCGTGAGGACAGAAATCTGAGAACACAAGTTACGGTTCAGTTCAATGTCGAGCGCATGGCAGTTCCAATATGCAGCGGGTGATTCGAGATCTCCAGCACCTGAGTAAGGGCGAGTGTCAGATGCCCGCTCATGCTGGAGTTTGTGTCCATGTTGGTCATCGATTGGATAGGTGACATCAAGAGGCCATGGAGGCTCTCACACGCTGTGGCTTGTGAGCTGCTCCAAACAGCAAGGTGTCCTTCTGCGGGACAGGGGGAGTCCAGTTGAATGCCCCCAAGGTTGCTCATATATAAAGATTTGGTAGCAGAGCTCTCTGCTTGGATGACTGGAAAGCCCACCTCACGTTACCATTGCAGCCGAGGAACAAGGCAATTTCGATCTGCTGGCTCTGGGGCGATGTTCCAAGGGGGCTGAGTTGACAGGGGTTCTCAGGCTGACGTGTTACAATGCTTCTTGCTGTCCAGGGAGACATTAGAATGTTCTGGGGGCTCAGGGGCCATGCAGGATTCTACTACCATGAGGGTTGGACCCAGCGTGCAGGAGCAAGTTTTCCTTCTGGGGACAGGAGGGGTTCTGTTGTATGGCTCAGAGACCACATGTTGGAACATACATTGGTATTCCAGAACAGGCCTCTGGGGACAGATGCCTGAAAAGCTAAGTTAGCATTCCAATGAGCTCCTAGGGGCTTGTCGTGTTCTATCTTCTGACTTAGGGCCATTGACCTGTGTGTATGCCTGGAGGTAGGTGCCTAGGGTGTGTCTGACTGGGCGTTTTGTCCAGAGTTGCCCACAAAATTGGGGTGGGTTCAGGGGCCTTGCAGGTTTCTCCTAATATGGAGGGTTTGGGCAACTGGGAGGGGTAGAGTTCCCATAGGAAGGGCAGGCCCCATCCTGCCATGTGGCTCTGGAGGCCCCATCCTGAAGGGTGTGTGAGCCAGGGCGACCCTCCTGAATGGACTTGGTCTCAGGGGCCATGCAGCTGGCTCCCACTCTGAGGGTTGGGCACACATCCCAGCAGCCAGGTTTCCTGCCATGGGGAAGGAGTACTCTTTTGTGCTTCAGGTTCCCCCATAGGCAGGGATTTGAGCTACAGTCTGGGGACAGATGTTTGAATACCTACGTTGTTTAAATGACAGCCTTGGGTCATGGCAGGTACAACCTGCAGGATCTGCATCCCGTTATCTGGGTGGCTGACAGGAGGTCCGGGCTCTGGCTGTGTCCAATAGAGCTTTAATGTACAGTACAGCCTATGATATTGGGGTGCCATCGAGGACCGTGTAGGTGGATCCTCATGTATTGTTTCTTGGCAGACCCATAGGGCACCTGTTCTTTCGGTTGGCAGGCAGAAGTCTGCGTTTTGGTCCCAAAATTCCCAATCTGGAGGGCTTGAGTGCCAGGAGTGTGAGTACAGAAGTCTGAAAACATGTGCTACGGTTCAGTTCAGTGCTGAGCCCATGGCAGTTCCAATGTGCAGCAGCTGATTTGAGATCTCCAGCATCTGAGTATCAGACGTCTGCTCACTCTAGATTTTCTGTCCATGAGAGCCGAAGAATGGAGGGGTGGCCTAAGAGGCCATGGATGGTTTCCCACACTGGAGCTTGTGAGCTGCTCCAAACAACAAGGTGTCCTTCGTTGGGAAGGCAAGAGTCCGGTTGAATGGCTCCATGGTCCCCCACATGGAAAAACTGGATAGCAGAGCTCTCTGCATGGATGCCTGGAGAGCCCACATCCCATTATCATTGCAGCCGGGCAACATGGCAAGTCGATACCATCAGTCCGAAACCTAAGTCTAGTTTGTGTTTTCAGACTTACACCCACCAACCCTGGCCCACAAACCCTCCAATCTGGAACCTCTGGAACCACACCTCAGGACTGTGCCTGGCCTCTCCTAGGAAACTGTGCCCATTCCGTTGGCCACAACCCTACAGATCCAAATCGTGTGGGCTTCCCTGGACAAACAGGTGCATTCTGACAGAAGCTGTTCTACCAACTCCACTCAGACACGAGACCGATATCCCCAGAGACAGATCATTGAATTGGACAGTCCCTTGTCCCTAATCTGAACCCTAGCTTTGGTTTCCAGGCATCTCTCCTCAGAGGCCTGGTTGCCAATACCAGCATATGGGGCTTTCTTGAGGCACCAAACAGAAACCCTCTCATCTCCACATGGGAAGCTTGTCTTTCAGAGCTGCTTCAAACCCTCTGGGTCAGAGAACACTGCAGGTTCCTGAGCAACTGCCACATTCCAAGGTCTCCATGGACACAAACCCATATTATGACCCATCCTCAGGAGAGTCCATTTCAACACAGCTCACTGGGTAGCCCAGAGCCAGCAGATCAAACCCGAATTGTGACTTGGAGACAAAGGGAATGCGAGGTGGGATGCCAGGCATCCATCCTTAGAAACCTGCTCTCGAGTCTTTCCGTATGGGGCATCCTGGAGCCATCAAACTGGACTCGACTGTCCCGCAGAGGAAAACTTGTGGATTAAGCAGCTCACAAACCCCAGCGCTGGAAAACCTCAATGACCTCATGTCGCTCCCCCCCCCTTAATGAAGGGTCATCATGGACACAAACTCTAGCCTAAGCTAACATCTGATACTCGCCCTGTTGTCAGCATCTGCAGATTGCGCCAGCCATGACCTCTGCCTCAAACCTAACCCTAGCTTGTGTTTTCAGACTTCCGCCACACACTCCTGGCCCACAAGCCCTCCAGACTGGGAATTCCAGAGCCACATTCAGCACTCTGACTGCACACCAGAAGATAAACTTTGCCCTATGGCACTGCAAAGAAACCCCAAATCAGGATCAACCTGCACGCCACACGACTGCACCACAATGATATAGGCTGCCCTGGGCACTAATGTTCTGTATGACACAGCTTGAGCCTGGATCTCCCGACCAACACTCAGAAAGCTTGCCCCACACCCAGCACATCACACCCTCCATGGCCTTAGGCTGTCATCTCTACCCACCTGGCTTTTCAGACTACAGAACCTAGACCTTATCTCCAATCACTGCACAGGTGTGAACTTGATGCAGAAATCAGAACTCCTCCATCCCCATGGCAAGAAAAAATGCTGTTGGCATGGTGTGCAACCTTCAGGGTAGGAGAAAGCAGCATGGCCAATAAGGCCAGCCCATGCTTGAGGGACGTCTGGGGCAAAAACATGCGTTGTGACCCACAGCGTCAGCCATGGGCTCAAGTATGCCTCTCAGTGGCTGGAAAAAGAGCCGGAATACAGGGCATGACATTCCCCTAGGCCCACAATCCTAACCAGAGGTCGGGTTTTTCAGTGGCCCATACCCAGGGCTCTGTTCTGGAATCCCTCCTTTGGAGGGAGACTTGAGGCAGAAAACAGGACTCCTCCCTTCCCACAGAATGACCCCAAACTCATGGGACCTGGGCCAAATCCCCAAGTATGGAGACTAGTTCATGGCCCAGGAGGCCACCCCGCCATTCCATGGCCATCCTTGACACAAAATCCAGAGAAAAAAAGCCTGAGCAACCGCCTCACACACCCCTTCATTCATATCCTTAGGAACTCCCCACATGGTCCGTAGATGGGGCCTGCCTTACCCTGAGACCCAAGCCTAAGACGAGTTTGTGTTTTCAGAATTCTGTCCCCACTGCCCTGGCATGCACACGTTCCAGGATGGGGGCCTTGGAGCCACACCAGAGGACTATGCCTGCCCTATCCAAGGAAACTCTGCCCATTCCATTGCTCACAACCCTACAGATGAGGAGAAACCTCTAAGGTCCCTGAGGCTATCCCAATCTTGTAGGGCGCCCTGGACACACAGGGGCGATCTGACACAAGCTGAGCAACTACCTCCATTCTGACAAGCTGACGGATGTCCCCAGAGATAGAAGATTGAACAGGACAGGCCCCTAGGCCCTAATCTGAATGCTTGTTTTTGTTTCCAGACATCTCTCCTCAGAGGCCTGGTATCAAATAGCAGCATATGGGGGTTTTCTGAGGCAGTACTCAGAACACCTCGTGTCTCCACATGGGAAACTTGCTCTTTGGAGCTGTGTAAACCGTCTGGATAGGAGAATACACTTCAGGGTCCCTGACCCATCGTGACATTCCAAGGTCTCCATGGACACAAACCCACATTATGACCCATCCTCAGGAAAGTCCATTTCAACTCAGCTCCCTGGGTAGCTCTCCCAAAACCAGCAGATAGAACCTGCCTTGTTGCTAGGAGACAATGGGAATGTGAGGTCGGATACCCAGGCATCCATCCTTCGAACCCTGCTCTCGAGTCTTTCTGTATGGGGCATCCTGGAGCCATCCAACAGGACTCGACTGTCCCGCAGAAGGAATCCTTGCGGTTTGGAGCACCTCACAACTCCCAGCGTGGGAAAACCTCCATGGCCTCATGAGGACCCCCCTTCATGAAGGAGTCACTATGGACACAAGGTACAACCTGAGCCAACGTCTGATCCTCGCCCTGACTTCAGATGCAGGAGATCTCGATTCAGCCTCTGCAGAGTGGCCCTTCCATGCCCTTGCCCTGAAACATAAGCCTAGCTTGTGTTCTCAGACTTCCGTCCTCACACTCCTGGCCCACAAGCCATCAAGACTGGGAATTCCGGAGCCACAACGCAGCACTCTGCTTGCCCACCAGAAGAAATACATTGTCCTATGTGGTTGCCAGAAACCTGAAATGAGGATCAAACTGCACTCCACTCAACTGCACCCCAATGATATAGGCTGCCCTGGGCATTAATGCTCTGACACAGCCTGAGCCCGAACCTTTCAACGGACACCCAGGCAGCTGGTCCCACACCCAGCACATCAGACCCCCCATGGCCTTAGGCCATCATCTCTTCCCAACCTGAGTTTGCAGGCTTCAGAACCTAGACTTCATCACCAATCACTGCACAGGGATGAACCTGATGGAGAAATCAGAACTCCTCCATCGCCATGGCAAGAAAACTTGCTGTTAGCATGGTGTCCAACCTTCAGGGTAGGAGTAATCTGCATGGCCCATGAGGCCACGCCCATGCTTGAGGGCAGCCTTGGGCACAAACAGGAATTTTGAACCTCAGCATGAGATCCGTGATCAAGTAAGGCCTCTCAGTGGCTGGACCAAGAGCTGGCATATGCATCATGACATGACCCTAGTCCCTCAATCCCAACCATAGGTCGTGTTTTCCAGTCGTCCATACCCAGGGCTCCGTTCTGGAGTCCCTCTTTTGGAGGGACAACTGAGGCAGAAAACAGACTCCTCCCTTCCCACAGAATGACGCCAAACTCTTGGGATCCCGGCCAAATCCCCAGAGATGGAGACTCGTCCATGGCCCATGAGGCCAACATTACATTCCATGGCCATCCTTGACACAAAGTCCAGAGAAAAAAAGCCTGAGCAACAGCCTCACACTCGTCCTTTGTTCATATCCCGAGGAGATCCCCTCACGGTCTGCAGATCAGGCCTGCCATACCCTGGGCCCCAAGCCCAAGATGAGTTTGTGATTTCAGAATTCTGTCCCCACTTCCCTGATGTACACACCCTTCAGGCTGGGGCCCTTGGAGCCACACCAGAGGACTATGCCTGCCCTCTCCAAGGAAACTCTGCCCATTCCATTGCTCACAACCCTACAGATGAGGAGAAACCTCTAAGGTCCCTGAGGCTATCCCAATCTTGTAGGGCGCCCTGGACACACAGGGGCGATATGACACAAGCTGAGCAACTACCTCCATTCTGACAAGCTGACGGATGTCCCCAGAGATAGAAGATTGAACAGGACAGGCCCCTAGGCCCTAATCTGAATGCTTGTTTTTGTTTCCAGACATCTCTCCTCAGAGGCCTGGTATCAAATAGCAGCATATGGGGGTTTCCTGAGGCAACAACCAGAACACCTTGTGTCTCCACATGGGAAACTTGCTCTTTGGAGCTGTGTTAAACCGTCCGGTTGGGAGAATACTTCAGGGTCCCTAAGCCACCGTGACATTCTAAGGATTCCATGGACACAAACCCACATTATGACCCATCCTCAGGAAAGTCCATTTCAACTCAGCTCCCTGGGTAGCTCTCCCAAAACCAGCAGATAGAACCTGCCTTGTTGCTAGGAGACAATGGGAATGTGAGGTGGGGTGCCCAGGCATCCATCCTTCGAACCCTGCTCTCGAGTCTTTCTGTATGGGGCATCCTGGAGCCATCCAACAGGACTCGACTGTCCCGCAGAAGGAATCCTTGCGGTTTGGAGCACCTCACAACTCCCAGCGTGGGAAAACCTCCATGGCCTCATGAGGACCCCCCTTCATGAAGGAGTCACTATGGACACAAGGTACAACCTGAGCCAACGTCTGATCCTCGCCCTGACTTCAGATGCAGGAGATCTCGATTCAGCCTCTGCAGAGTGGCCCTTCTATGTCCTCGCCCTGAATCATAAGCCTAGCTTGTGTTCTCAGACTTCCGTCCTCACACTCCTGGCCCACAAGCCCTCCAGACTGGGATTTCCAGAGCCACAATGCAGCACTCTGTCTGCCCTCCAGAAGAAAAACGCCCTATGGGGCTGCCCAGAAACCCCAAATGAGGATCAACCTGCACGCTACTCGACTGCACCCCAATTATATAGGCTTCCCTGAGCACTAATGCTCTCTCTGACACAGCCTGAGCCGCGACCTCCTGACCAACACTAAGATAGCAGCCCGCATATCCAGCACATCGCACCCCACATGGCTTTAGGCCATCATCTCTTCCTCTTAGGGAAGGAGACTGATTGAAAGCAAAAGTCAGGCAAAGCCTTATTTCATGCCAAGCATCAGAATCCAAACTAACCGGTATGGGCTGTCTCTTATGAAGAGGCGATGACAATGATCCCAACAAGGCCACTCCTAATGAGGCCACTCCCAACAAGGCCTCTCCCCAGACGAGTCTGCTTCGTACGAGACCACTCGCCCACGAGGTCACACGCCGACGAGGCCACTTCCCGGAATGACGCTGCTCCAGCGAGGCCACTTCTGGCCATGCAGCGGCTTGGGGCAGCGAGGTTGCTGGCGGCAGTGCCCTGGCTCCAGGCAGGAGGCCGCTCGCAGCGGCACCTCACCAGTTGACTATTACTCGGGTGACTACCCTAATGCCTCTCCCAATGGCTGGTCTAACGGCTATCCCAAAGACTATTCTAACTCCTCCTACTACTCCCCCACCTCAGCTGCACAGACTAACCTTTATAGAGGTGGTTGATCCCGGCCCACACACAGGTGGCCAATGAGATTTCAACTCACCACAGTAAATATATGCGTGCCCCACTCTTTGGATGTTTCCATCTGGCCTGCCCGCCCCTAAATCTGGGGTTTGCAATTAAGTTCCTCTGGCTAACCAGGGCCTCATACAGGCCCTCACATTCCCCCATTTTCCTTGGAAATTAATAAAATCCTTGACTTTTCTGCCAGTTCTATGTTCTCCTGTTGTAAGGGGGTTATATTGATCATGTAAGAGTAACATTTTTATCGCTCTAATTTTCTTTGGTACAAAGTCATTAGGGCGTTTATAATACAGGATCCAAAAAGTAACAGTATTGCACAGATGGCTGATGAGTTAGCCATTCAACTCTTTGTATAACCTTTTCCATTTTTCCTAACTCCGTTCATCTAATTTCCCACCTATACTTTACATAAACAGTTAACATTAGGATAAAACATAAACCCACAGTTTTTTTAGTCTTAGCTTTCGTCCATGGTAAGCAGGGTCCGTCGGCTGCAGCTTCCATCTCTGAGGGGTGTCCTCGTCCTCGGCTCGTTTGATGTGACCCACATGAATCTAGGCCCTAATGCCTTCTACTTTAACTGCCTTGGGGGTGGTCAGGATAACAGTAAATGGTCCCTTCCAGTGAGGCTCCAAGTTTCCCACTTGATAGCAACATATCCAAACCAAGTCCCCGGGCTGGTAAGCGTGTGGTTCCACCTCTGTCCCTTTCCCAGTGTGGACAGTCTGGATCCCTGTGTGGGCTTTTTTTAAGACATACTGTAATTCCTACAGTGACTGTAGTACAGACTGATCAGTCCTTTCTGCTAGGGCAACCTCTTGTAGCCGAGGACAGAGCGGGGGGTGGGGGGCGGGTCTCCCAGACATTATTTCAAATGGGGTCACCTTGCTTAAATAGGGTGTACATCGTGCTCTGAGGAGGGTGAAAGGAAGGAGAACAACCCATCCACCACCAGTCTCTGGAATTAACTTTGCCAAGTTCTCTTTAAGAGTCTGGTTCATTCTCTCTACTTGTCCAGAAATCTGGGGCCAGTAGACTCAATGTAGTTTCCAATTAGTGCCCACGGCCTTGGTCAATACCTGTGCGACTAAACTCACAAATGCAGGGCTATTGTCTGACCTGATGGCAAGAGGCAGTCCAAACTTAGGAATTATTTCCTCTAGTGGTTTTTGACTACCACTTCTGCCATCTTATGTTTGGTAAAAAAGCCTCTACCCAGCCTGAAAAGGTATCTACAAAAACTAACATATATTTGTTCCCATATTTCCTGGGGTTCATCTCTGTAAAATCTATTTATCAATAAATTCATGGTTCCTTACCGCTTTCTCTTTTCCCTCTTCCCATTTTAGTTCTTCCCACATTAACTGCCTGGCATTGAGCACGTCTATCAACTACATCCTGAACCATACACCCTAATTTAGAATCCTGGAACTGCTTCCCTATAAGATCCTTGAGTTTGCGTATCCCCAAATGATTACCCTGATGTATCTGTTCTACTAACTTCTAACCAGGTCTTCTAGGAAGAATTATATTTCCTTCTTTAGTCTTAGACCAGTCCCCCTTCACAGTCCAATTTACCTCCTTTCTGTGAATACTTTAAATCTTCTTCTGAATAGTTCAGTTTTACTGGTAGGGCTGGAGCTGGGAGTGTAACTAGTTCTTGCATTGTTTCTTGGGCTGCTTGCTTTGTGGCTTGTTCTGTTAATTGGTTTCCTTTTGAAATCAGATCAGTCCCCGTTTGGTGTTCTGGGCAATGCATAATGACCACCTCTTTTGGGTCCCAAATAGCCTGGAGGAGAGCCAATATTTCTCCACTGTTTTTAATTCATTTTCCTTCTGCTGTTAATAGGCCTCTTTCTTTATAAATAGCCCCATGTATATGGAGAGTAGCAAAAGCATACCTGCTGTCAGTAGAGATATCGGTGGTTTTACCTTTGTCCATCTGCAGTGCCTTAGTGAGTGCAATCAGTTCCACTTTTGGTGCTGAAGTTCCATGTGTTGGGGCTGCTGTCCATAGTTCCTGTTCAGGAGAAACGATCGCAGCCCCTGCATACCTCTTTCCATTGACCTTATAGTTACCCCGATCTGTGAAAAGAGTCATCTTGGCATTCGGGAGGGGAATGTCTTGGATATCCGGCCTTATCCCTGCGACTTGGGTTGGACCTCCCCGCAGTCCTGTGGATGGTCAGGCAGCTCCTCTGGCAGCAGCGTCACTGGATTTAGCACACTTGGTTCATTGAAGAAGAGGGCCTGATACCCTGTCCCTCGGGCGTTCATCATCCATTGGACTGGTGGAGTCTGGAGAATGCCCTCGATAGCATGTGTGGTGGTTTTGATGAGATGTTGACCCAAAGTCAATTTACTTGCATCCTTGACCAGGATGACCGTGCCAGCAATTATGCCGAGGCAAAGGGGGAACACAGCTGCAACTGGATCTAGTTTCTTGCTAAGATAGGCTACTGGCCTTTGCCAAGGCCCCAGAGTCTGAGTCAAAACTCCTTTGGCCACCCCTACTTTTTCATCCACATACAAGTGGAAGGACTTGGTTACATCTGGGATGGCCAATGCTGGGACACTCAGTAAGGCTGTTTGTAATTCCCGAAATGCTCCTTCAGCCTCAGCTGTCCACTCTATCATAGTGAGCCCCCCTTTTGCCAGTTCGTAGAGAGGTCAGGCAATCTCTGCCACCCTCGGTATCCACAGCCTACAGTAGCCAACCGTCCCAAGAAACTCCCTCACTTGTCGGAACGTGGTGGGGCCGGGGTATTGGGTGATCACCTGTTTCCTGGACTCTGACAGTAAACACACTCGCTCATGGAGATCAAAGTCTAGATATGTGGCATGGCTCTGACAGAGCTGTGCTTTCTTTGCTGACACACGATACCCTTTTTCCTGCAGAGTCTGTAAGAGAGCTCTCATCCCCCACAAAAATGACTCATAGTCCTCAGTAGCTACTAGGAAGTCATCAACATACTGTAACAGAGTGACTCCTGGGTTGGAGATTCTGTACTCATGCCAATCCTCATGTAGGGCCTCGTCAAAATGGTGGGTGAATTATTGAATCCTTGGGGAAGTCTTGTCCAGGTGAGCTGGCCTTGGAACACTTCCTGTGGGTCGGACCACTCAGAAGCAAAAAGGGGTTGAGTTTCCCTTGCTAAAGATATGCAGAAAAATGCATCCTTGATATCTAAGATGATATACAAAGTTCTTTTGAGGCCCAGGAGGGAGAGTAGGGTTTAGGGGTTAGGCACTGTCAGGTGGATATCTCAAACTTGTTTATTATCTTCCCACAAGTCCTGAACGGTTTGGTACTCCCCAGTCTTGGCCTTTTTGACCGGCAGCAAAGGTGTGTTCCATGGAGATTTCCAAGGAAATAGGATCCCGTCTCCTTGGAGGCAGTTAACGTGTTTTCTGATCCCTTCCTTTGCTTCCCGTAGAAGGGGGTACTGCCGAACGCAAACAGCCATAGTCATCACCTTTAATTGTACCACTACTGGAGGCTGTCCCTTGGCCAAGCTGAGGGGCTTCCCTTCTGCCCAGACCTCAGGAAACTCGACCTGTATGATTTCGAGAAGTTTCCCCCACTTTGTCTCCTCTGGTTTTGAGACTGGCTCGTAAAGGAGGTGTTCATCTACTGCTGCCATAAGCACCTGTACAATGGGTTGTCTCAAAGTTACAGTCATGTCTCCTTCTAAAAACTGAATGCCAGCTCATAACTTGTGGAGGAGATCTCTTCCCATCAAGTCATATGGGGCATTAGGGAGGACCAAAAATCAATGTTTACCTACTCCTGAGACCAATCTAAGTCCTCTCTGTTGTCCATTTATGTCACTCTGTGCCATTTGCTCCTTGTGCCCAGACTTCCTCTCCAGATAGTTTTCCCATAGGTTTAAGTAATGATGAAAATTGGGCTCCCATGTCCGCCAAAAAATCAACTGATTTCCCCTCCACTTCAATTTTTACCCAAGGTTCAAGGAGGGCCTCCAAACTATGTCCCCTTCAGTCTCTGGTGCCGAGCATTGCTGTCTTCCTTTTGGGGTACTACCTGGCCCAATGTCCTTTTTCCCTACAGTAAACACACTGATCTGAATCTAAGTCTTATTGCCTGCCTTCTCTGTGCTTAGGCTTTTCCCTCCATTTACCATGCCCTACCTTTCTCCTTCCCGCCTCATGTAATGCCATAACCTTAACCAGTTTTTTGTCTGTTTTTCATCCTCTTGTGCATCCCTGTTTTTAACCACCTTTTCTGCTATTCCCACTAACTCAGTCAGATTCTTCCCTTCAAATCCTTCAAATTTCTTAAGTTTCCTCCTTATATCTCGGGCTGACTGACTGACAAACATAAGATTCATTGCCCTCTGATTTTCGGTGCCTCAGGGTCAATCGGGCTATACATTTTATAGGCTTCAGTTAGCCTTTATAGGAAAGCTCCTGAAGGCTCATTCTTACCTTGACTCACCGTACTAATTTTAGATAAATTTATGGGTCTCCCTGCAGCTGCACGGAGGCCTCCCAGTAGAGCCTGGCAGTAGAAACGTAAGCTCTCCTTACCTTCATCAGAGTTTGGATCCCAGTTGGGGGGTTACCTCGGGCAGTAGTCCTCCATTCGGCGGGGATCGAGATCACCGCTTATCACCTTGTAGGTTTCTTGCATGATACGATCCCTCTCTTCCCCGTTAAAGAGAGACATAAGGAGCTGTTGAATATCCACCCAGGTAGGTTGGTAGGTAAGAAATACAGTCTCCAAGAGACTAATTAAATCCTGAGGGTTTATTTATTTCCAGAGAAATATTTGTGTTAGGTCTTCCAGTTATAGATGTCAGAAGAGGAGAAAGGGATATGGCTTAAGTGGGGCTGCCCTCTCACATCCGGTAGACCAACCTCATGAAGAGGCAGCATTGGCATGGACATTTCCGCTGAGGTAAAGGGAGGCAGAGGGGGATAGAGGAAAGGGGAAAGACCAGGAAGGTCTCTCTGCTTGGTGGTCCCATAGGTGGACCCCTACCATGTGTGAGGCGGACTGGTAAAGGCATCTCGGGACCGAGAGTCAGATTTAGGGGACAGATAGTGGGGGGGGGATTCCACATCCTCCCCATCTGATGGAGGTAGGACAGTCTTCCTCCCTGGTTCTCCCTAAACTGTCCATTCTGATTTTGGTGCTCTGACCTGCCTTAGAGGGAGAGAGATGTTTTCATTAGCAGGGGGAAGGTGGAACTTGAGCCATGATGGTCGCTCTTCTACCAGATATTGCCAGGCCACAATGTACAGTATTTGGTCTCGATGTAGATCGAAGACCTCACTCAGGGAAGAATAGATCTGAGCCAAGGCAAATGTTCTTTCTGGTGGCCACCCTGTGGAGAAAGTGGGCCACTCTAATTGGCAGAGTGTTTTCAGTTTTCCTGGGTAAACCTTGTCATCTGACTGATTGGCTTTAGTTTGAAAATCCTTGAAATGTTTGAGAACAAGACCTAGGTGTGTCATAGGTCCCTTACTCCCCGCTTTTCCCATTTCTCCAAATACAACAAACAGCACAACAGAACAAAAAACAAAGCAAGGAAAACCACAGTCCCAGTGACCACCATCCAGAGCCTGCTGCTGTTGGGGACTTTCTTGGTCCCCTGCAAACACAACAGACAACAAAAGAACCTGGCAAAGACAACTGCAGGCCCAACAATTCTTACCCAGAAACTGCCCCTGGTGGGGGATTTCTTTATCCCCTGACCTCTGAGGGGGAATCGAACTCCCCGACCGCCCAGGGGGACTTGAAATCCCCCACTGTCTAGGGGTCTCAAACCCCCCAACCATCCAGGGGGTCTCAAACCCCATGTCAATCTACCAGCAGAGGGATGGGGCATCCCCACATCCACTCCAGCCCTGGGGAGCATGGCCACGACCAACTTCTCCCCAGTGGGCTATACCCTTGAGCTTCCCAACCAGACAGACAGACAAGATCCCAATACCTCCGGAAGCTTTTCCCAGAAATCCCAATGCTGGCTCAGTTCTCGTCATTTGATCCTGGATGAGCCCCGACTGTTAAGGTCTGCAATCAAAGGAACGAGACTGATGCAAAGCAAAAGTCAAGCAAAGCTTTATTTCGTGCTAAGCATCAGAAACCAAACCAAATGGTAGTGGCCGTGTCTTATGAAGAGGCAACAATGACGACTCTGACAAGGCCACTGCCAATGAGGTCACTCCCAATGAGGCCACTCCCCAGACGAGGCCGCTCCAGACAAGGCTGCTCCAGATGAGGTCACTTGATGATGAGGCTGTATGCTGACAAGGCTGCTCCAGACGAGGCCACTCAGGACCAGGCTGCTCCCCAGAGATGGCCACTCCAGACGAGACCACTCAGGATGAGGCCACATGCCGATGAGGCTACTCCCCAGATGAGGCCGCTCGAGACGAGGCTGCTCTGGAAGAGGCCACTCGTTGACGTGGTCGCACGCCGATGACGCCGCTCCCCAGAATGATGCCGCTCTGGCGAGGCTGTTCCAGTGAGGCCGCTCACAGCCAGGCTGCAGCTCCGGGCGGCAAGATGGCTCATGGTGGGGCCACGGCTCGGGCAGTGAGGTCGCTCGCGGTGGGGTCGCGGGTTGGAGTGGCGAGGCCGCTCATGGCGGCGCTGCTCCCAACGACTATTACTCCGATGACTACCCTAACGGCTCTCACAATGACTACCTAACTGCTCTCCCAACACCTATTCTAACAGCTATCCCAACAGTTATTCAAAGTCCTCCTACTACTCACCCACCCCAGCCTCATAGACTAACTTTTAGAGAGGTGGTTGAGCCCGGTCCACACACAAGTGGCCAATGAGAATTCAACTCACCACAGTAAATAAATGAGCCCCAATGACTGGAAACCTCCATCCGGCCTGGCACACCCCTATATCAGGGGTTTGCAAGTAAGTTCCTCTGGCTTACCAGGGCAACATACAGGACCTCATATTCCCAACCTGGGTTTTCAGGCTTCAGAACTTACACCTTATCTCCAATCACTGCACAGGGGTGAACATGATGCAGAAATCAGAACTCCTCCAGTCCCATGGCAAGAAACCTTGCTGTTGGCATGGTGTCCAACCTTCAGGGTAGGAGAAACCAGCATAGCCCATGAGGCCATGCCCATGCTTGAGGGCCTCCTTGGGCACAAACACACATTGTGGCCTTCAGCGTGAGCCCCGTGGCTCAGGTAAGACCCCTCAGTGGCTGAACCAAGGGCACACATGTGGGGCTTGCCAGGCCCCTAGGTACCCAATGCTAACTAGAGGTCAGGTTTTACAGTCTCCCATACCCAGGGCTCTGCTCTGGAATCCCTCTTTTGGAGGGACACCTGAGGCAGAAAACAGGACTCCACCCTTCCCAGAGAATGACACCAAACTCTTGGGATCCAGGCCAAATCCCCAAAGATGCAGACTCGTCCATGGCCCATGGGGTCACACCTACACTCAATGGACAACCTTGACACAGAATCCAGAGACAAAAGCCTGAGCAACTGCCTCACACTCGCCCTTTCTTCATATCCCGAGGAGCTCCCCCTGTGGTCTGTAAATCAGGCCTGTCATTCCCTCGGCCCAAACCTAAGCCGAGTTTGTGTTTTCAGAATTCTGTCCTCATAGCCCTGGCCCACACACCCTCCAGGCTGTGGACCCTGGAGCCACACTGCAGGACTTTGCCTGTCATCTCCAAGGAAACTCTGCTCATTCTATTGGCCAAAACCCTACAGATGAGTTGAAATCTCCAAGGTCCCCGAGGCCATCCCAATCATGTAGGCCACTGTGGGAAAACAGGGGCCATCTGACACAAGCTGAGCAACTACCTCGATTCAGACAAGCAGACGGATGTCCCCAGAGACAGAAGATTGAACTTGACAGGCATCCAGGCCCAATCTGAACCCTTGTTTTGGTTTCTAGGCTTCTCTCTTCAGAGGCCTGGTATCAAATTGCAGCATATGGGGGTTTCCCGAGGCAACAATCAGAAAAACTCGTCTATGCATGGGAAACTTGCTCTTTGGAGCTGTGTCAAACCCTCCGGTTAGGAGAATACTTCAGGGCCCCCGAGGCACCGCCCCATTCCAAGGTCTCCATGGACACAAACCCACATTATGACCCATCCTCAGGAGAGTCCATTTCAACTCAACCCCCTGGGTAGATCCCCCAAAGCCAGCAGGTCGAACCTGCCTTGTCGCTAGGAGACAATGGGAATGTGACATGGGGTGCCCAGGCATCCATCCTTAGAACCCTGCTATCCAATCTTTCTGTATGGGGCATCCTTGAGCCATGCAACAGGACTCAACTGTCCTGGTGAAGGAATCCATGCAGTTTGGAGCATCTCACAACTCCCAGTGTGGGAAAACCTCCATGGCCTCATAAGGCACCCCCGTTCATGAAGGGGCCATCATGGACACAAACTCCAACCTGAGCCCACATCTGACCCGTACCATGAATTCAGATGCAGGAGATCTCGATTCAATCTCTGCAGAGTGGGCCTGCTCTGCCCTCGCCCCGAAACCTATCCCTAGTTTGTGTTTTCAGACTTCCATTCTCACACTCCTGGCCCACAAGCCTTCCAGACTGGGAATTCCGGAGCCACATTGCAGCACTCTGCCTGCTCACCAGAAGAAAAACTTTGCTCTATGGGCATGCCCAGAAAACACAAATGAGGATCAAACTGCATGCCACCTGACTACACCCCAATTATCTAGGTTGCCCTGGGAACCAGTTCTCTGTCTGACACAGCCTGCGCCCGGACCTCCAGACAGTCATCCAGACAGCTGGCCATGCACACAGCACATTGGACCTGCCATGGCTTTAGGCCATCATCTCTTCCCATCCTGGGTTCTCAGGCTTCAGAACCTAGATCTAATCTCCAATTGCTGCACAGGGGTGAACCTGATGCAGAAATCAGAACTCCTCCAGTCCCATGGCAAGAAATCTTGCTGTTAGCATGGTGTCCAACCTTCAGGGTAGGAGAAACTAGCATGGACCATGAGGTCATGCCCATACTTGAGGGCCGCCATGGGCACAAACACACATTGTGACCCTCAGCGTGAGCCCCGTGCTCAAGTAAGGCCTCTCAGTGGCTGGACCAGGAGCAGGCATATGGGGCTTCCCATGCCCCTAGGCCCTGAATCCTAACCACAGGTCGGGTTTTCCAGATGGAATCTCCTTTGTCGCTTTGAGACAATGGGAATGTGAGGTGGGGTAGCCAGGATTCCATCCTTAGAATCCTGCTCTCGAGCCTCTCTACATGGGGCAACCTGCAACCATCCAACAGGAATCGACTGTCCTGCAGAATGAATCCTTGTGGATTGGAGCATCTCACAACTCCCAGAGTGGAAAAACCTCCATGGCCTCATGAACCCCCCCTTCATGCATGGTCCATCATGGACACAAACTCCAAACCCAGTCAACGTCTGATCCTCACCCTGAATTCAGATGCAAGAGATTTTGATTCAGCCCCTGCAGAGTGGGCCTGCTGTGCCCTTGCCCTAAAACCTAACCCTAGCTTGTGTTCTAAGATTTCCGTCCTCACACTCCTGGCCCACAAGTCCTCCAGATTGGGAATTCTGGAGGCATAATGCAGCACTCTGCCTGCCCATCAGAAGAAAAGCATTGCCCTATGGAGCTGCCCAGAAACCACAAATGAGGATCAACCTGCATACCACTCGACAGCACCCAATGATATAGGCTACCCTGGGCACTAATACTTTGTCTCTTACAGATTGAGCACGGACCTCCCGACTGACACCAAGTCAGCTGGCCACACACCCAGCGCATCTGACCTGCCATGGCCTTAGAACTTCATCTCTTCCCAACCTGGGTTTTCAGGCTTCATAACCTAGACTTTATCTCCAAGCACTGCACAGGTGTGAACCTAATGCAGAAATCAGAACTCCTCCATTCCAATGGCAAGAGACCTTGCTGTTGGAATGGTGTCCAACCTTCAGGGTAGGAGAAATCAGCATGGCCTATGAGGTCACGTGCATGCTTGAGGGCAGCCTTGGGTACAAACACGCATTTTAACCCTCAGTGAGAGCCCCGAGCTCAGGTAAGGCCTCCCAGTGACTGGATCAAGAGCCTGCATATGGGGCTTGCCATGCCCCTAGGCCCCCAATCCTAACCACAGGTCGGGTTTCCCATTCGCCCCTACTCAGGGCTCTGGTCTGGATACCGTCTTTTGGAGGGACCCTTGAGGCAAAAACAGGACTCCTCCCTTCCCACAGAATGACCCCAGGTCTTGAGAGAGGGAGTCTCTTCCATGTTCCATGAGGCCACCCCTATATTCTGCAGCTATTCTTGACACAAAGTCCAGAAACAAAAGCCTGAGCGACCGCCTCACACTCGCCCTTATTTCATATCCTTATGAAATCCCCTCATGGTCTGTAGATCGGGTCTGCCTTATCCTTGGCCCCAAACTGAAGCCGAGGTTGTGTTTTCAGACTTCTGTCCCCAAGCCCTTGCCCTCACACCCTCCAGGATACTCTCCCTGGAGGCACACTTCAGGATTCTGCCTGCCCTCACCACGGAAACTCTGCCCATTCCATTGGCCACAACCCTACATATTAGGAGAAACCTCTGCCTCCCTAGAGGCCAGCCCAATCATGTAGTCCGCCCTGGACAAACAGGGGCATTCTGACACAAAGTGCACTGCTTCCTCCAGTCGGACAGGCAGACAGAGATCCCCACAGACATAAGATTGAACTGTTCAGGATCCTAGGCCCTAATCTGAACCCTTGCTTTGGTGTCCAGACTTCTCTCCTCAGAGGCCTGGTTTCAAATACCAGCATATGGGGGTTTACTGAGGCACCAAACAGAACACTGTTAGGGTCCATCATCAAAGGAGTGAGACTGATACAAAGAGAAGGTCAAGCAAACCTTTTTCTCGCATCAATCATCAAGAATCAAACTGATCGGCCAAGGCTGTCTCTTGCAAAGAGGTGAGCCCTCCCAGCCTCACAGACTGATTTTTATAAAGGTATGTTACCCAGGCTAAACACAGGTGGCCAATGTGAGTGCAGTACACAGAGAAAACTGCACAGTCATGTCAGGTCACATATATGAGGCCAATTGAACTAGAGTTCAGGCTAGTAGATATATGCGTGTCCCACCGATGGGATGTCTCTACCTGGCCTGACCCACCCTTGTATCTGGGCTTTGCAAGTAAGTTCCGGGAGTGGGGGCAGGGTCAATCTAAATTTACTGCATAGGGTCAATCTAAGTTTACTGCATAGTGTCAATCTAAGTTTACTGCATAGACAACAAAATGGCTCCCTCTGATTATGTAGGTCCTTACATTCCCCACTTTTCTTTGGAGATTAGTCAAATCCTTTACTTTTCAGCCAGTTCTATGTTTTATGGAGCATTGATGTCTAACTTATATTGAACATGTAAGACTAACATTTTTATTGCTCTAGTTTTCTTTTGTACAAATGACACTAGTGCACAGTTGGCTGGTGAGTTAGCCATTTACCACTTTGTATAACCTTTTCCATTATTCCTAATTTCATTCACCTAATTTCCCAGCTTTACTTTACATAAAGAGGTAAAAATAAGAACAAAAATACACTCATAGCAATAGGAGCAACAATAAACTCATAGCCTTTTGAGTCTTAGCTTTAGTCCATGGTCGGCAGGCTCCATTGGCTGTGGTTTCCATCTCTGGGGGGCGTCCTTGTCCTTGTCTCGGGTGACGTGACCTGCATGAATCCAGGCCCTAATGCCCTCTACTTTTTTTTTTCAAGTTGTTTATTTTCAGTGTAACAGTGTTCATTGTTTTTGCACAACACCCAGTGCTCCATGCATAACGTGCCCTCCCTATTACCCACCACCTGGTTCCTCAACCTCCCACACCCTTGCCCCTTCAAAAGCCTCTGGTTTTTCTTCAGAGTCCATAGTCTCTCATGGTTCATCTCCCCTTCCAGTTTCCCTCAACTCCCTCTCCTCTCCATCTCCCCATGTCCACCGTGTTCTTCGCTTTGCTCCACAAATAAGTGAGACCATATGATGCTTGACTCTCTCTGCTTGACTTATTTCGCTCAGCATAATCTATTCCAGTCCTGTCCATGTTGCTACAAAATTTGGGTATTCATCCTTTCTGATGGAGACATAATACTCCATCGTGTATATGTACCACATCTTCCTTATCTATTCATCCGTTGAAGGGCATCTTAGTTCTTTCCACAGTTTGCCGACTGTGACCACTGATGCAATAAACATTGGGGTACAGATGGCTCTTCTTTTCACTACATCTGTATCTTTGGGGTAAATACCCAGCAGTACAATTGCAGGGTCATAAGGAAGCTCTATTCTTAATTTCTTGAGGAATCTCCACACTGTTCTCCAAAGTGGCTGCACCAACTTGCATTCCCACCAACAGTGTAAGAGGGTTCCCCTTTCTCCACATCCTCAACAACACACATTGTTTCCTGTCTTGCTAATTTTGGCCATTCTGACTGCTGTCATGTGGTATCTCAATGTGGTTTTATTTTGAATCTACCTGATGGCTAGTGATGATGAACATTTTTTCATGTGTCTGAGAGCCATTTGTATGTCTTCACTGGAGAAGTGTCTGTTCATATCTTCTGCCCATTTTTTTGATATGATTATCTGTTCTGTGTGTGTTGAGTATGAGGAGTTCTTTATAGATCCTGGATATCAACTTTTTGTCTGTACTGTCATTTGGAAATATCTTCTCCTATTCCGTGGGTTGCCTCTTTGTTTTGTTGACTGTTTCCTTTGCTGTGCAGGAGCTTTTGATCTTGATGAAGTCCCAAAAGTTCATTTTTGCTTTTGTTTCCTTGGCCTTTGGAGACATATCTTGAAAGAAGTTGCTGTGGCTGATATCAAAGAGGTTACTGCCTATGTTCTCCTCTAGGATTCTGATAGATTCCTGTCTCACGTTGAGGTCTTTTATCCATTTTGAGTTTTTCTTTGTGTACGGTGTAAGAGAATGGTTGAGTTTTATTCTTCTACATATTGCTGCCCAGTTTTCCCAGCACCATTTATTGAAGAGACTCTCTCTTTTAAATTGTATATTTTTTCCTGTTTTGTAAAAGATTATTTGACCATAGAGTTGAGGGTCCATATCTGGGCTCTCCACTCTGTTCCACTGGTCAATGTGTCTGTTTTTATGCCAGTACCATGCTGTCTTGGTGATCACAGCTTTGTAGTAAAGCTTGAAATCGGGTAACATGATGCTGCCAGTTTTGTTTTTGTTTTTCAACATTTCCTTAGCAATTCCTTCTTATTCCATACAAACTTTAGGATTATTTGCTCCAGCTCTTTTAAAAATTTTGGAATTTTGAATGGAATGTCGTTAAAAGTATAGATTGCTCTAGGTAGTATAGACATTTTAGCAATGTTTATTCTTCCAATCCAAGAGCATGGAACGGTCTTCCATCTTTTTGTGTCTTCTTCAATTTCTTTCATGAGTGTTCTGTAGGTTCTCGAGTACAGGTCCTTTACCTCTTTGGTTAGGTTTATTCCCAGGTATCTTATGGTTCTTGTTGCTATAGTAAATGGAATCGATTCTCTAATTTCCCTTTCTGTATTTTTATTGTTAGTGTATAAGAAAACCACTGATTTCTGTACATTGACTTTGTATCCTGCCACATTACTGAATTGCTGTATGAGTTCTAGTAGTTTGAGGGTGGAGTCTTGATGCCTTCTACTTTTATTGCAGTGTGGGTTGTCAGGATGACAGTAAATGATCACATCTCTCGAGGCTCCCAGTTTAACACTTGCTGGCGACGTATCCAAACCAAGTCCCCACGTTGGTAAGGATGTGGTTCCACCTCCGTCTCCATCTTAGTGTGGGGCGTTCGGATACCTGTGTGATTTCTTTTTAAGACAGACTGTAATGCAGTCTGAAATGTCTGATCAGTCATTTCTGCTAGGACAACCTCTTGTAGTTGAGGGCAGGTTGGGGTGGTCTCCTGGACATTATCTCAAAGGGGGTCACTTTGTTTAAGTAGGGTGTACATCATGCCCTGAAGAGGGTGAAAGGAAGGAGATCCACCCATCAAAAACCAGTCTCCAGAATTAGCTTTGTCAAGGCATCTTTAAGAGTCCAGTTCATTTTCTCTAATTGCCAGAAACTCTGGAGCCGGTAGGCACAATGTAGATTCCAAATAGTGCCCATGGTCTTGGTCAATGCCTGTGAGACTGAACTCACAAATGCAAGGCCGTTGACCCGATCATGAGAAGCAGCCCAAACCTAGGAATTATTTCTTCTAATAGCTTTGTGGCTACCACTTATGCTGTCTCATGTTTGGTGGAAAAGTCTCTACCCAGCCTGAAAATGTATCTACAAAAACTAACATATACCTGTTCCCATATTTCCCGGGGTTCATCTCTGTAAAATCTATTTCCCAATGAATTCCTGGTTCCATACCTCTTTCTCTTTGCCTGCTTCCCATTCTAGTTCCTCCCACATTAACTGTATGGCATAGAGAACATCTATCAACTATATCCTGAACCATGCCCCCTAATTTAGAAACCTGGAACTTCTTTCCTATAAGTTCCTTGAGTTTTCCTGTCCCCAAATGAGTACCCTGATGTATCTGGTCTACTAACTCCTTACCTAATCTCCGAGGAAGAATTCACTTTCCTGTTTTAGTCTTAACCCCATCCCCCTAATAGTCCAGTTTAGCCCATTTTTGTAAAAATTTAAATCTTCCTCTGAATAGTCCAGTTTTTTCTGGTAGGGCTGGAGCTGAGAGTGTAACCAGCTCTTGCACTGTTTCTTGGGCTGCTGGTTTTGTGACTCGATCTGCTAATTGGTTTCCTTTTGAAATCAGTTCAGTCCCCTTTTAGTGTCCTGGGCAATGCATAACATCTACCACTTTTGGGTGCCAAATAACCTGGAGGAGCGCCAATACTTCTCCTCTGTTTTAAATTCCTTTTCCTTCTGCAGTTAATAGGCCCCTTTCTTTATAAATAGTCCCATGTATATGGAGAGTAGCAAAGGCATACCTGTTGTCTGTATAGATGTTGGTGGCTTTACCTTTGGCCATCTGGAGTGCTTTGGTGAGTGCCATCAGCTCCGCTTTTTGCACTAATGTTCTGTGTGGCACAGTTGCCATCCAGAGTTCCAGCTCAGAGGAAACCACTGCAGCCCCCGCATACCTCTTTTCATCCTCCATGTAGCTACTTCCGTCTGTGAACACAGTCATCTCCCCATCCAGAAAGGGAATGTCTCTGAGGTCCGGCCTTACTCCTGTGAGTTGGGTTAGGACCTGCCCGCAATTGTGCGGATCCTCAGTCAGCTCCTCTGGCAGCAACGTAGTTGGATTTAGCACCACTGTGGGTTGGAAGGTCACTCTTGGTTCGTTGAGGAGGAGGGCCTGATACCCCATCGCTCAGGCATTCATAATACATCGGTCGGGTGGTGTCTGGAGAAGGGCCTCGATAGCGTGTGTGATGGTCAAGATGAGATTTTGACCCAAAGTCAATTTACTTGCATCCTTGAGCAGGAGGGCCCAGGCAGCAATTATGTGGAGATAAGGGGGGAACCCAGCTGCTACTTGATGTAGTTTCTTGCTAAGATAGGCTACTAGCCTTTGCCAAGGCCCCAGAGTCCTAGTCAAAACTGCTTTGGCCACCCCTGCTTTTTCATCCACATACAAGTGGAAGGGTTTTGTACCATCTGCAATGGTCAATGCTGGGGCACTCAGTAAGGCTGTTTGTAATTCCAGAAATGCTCCTTCAGCCTCAGCTGTCCACACTATCATAGTGAGCCACCATTTTGCCAGGTCATAGAGAAGTCGGGAAATCCCCGCAAACTGCGGTATCCACAGCCTACAGTAGCCCACCATTCCAAGAAACTCCTTCACTTGTCGTGATGTGGTGGGGCGTGGGTATTGTGTGATCACCTTTTTCCTGGTCTCAGACAGTGAGCACACTCCCTCATGGAGATCAAAGTCTAGATAAGTGGCATGTCTCTGACAGAGCTGTGCTTTCCTGGCTGACACCTAATACCCTTTTTCCTGCAGTGTCTGTAAGAGAGCTCTTTTCCCCTGCAAGCATGACTCGTAGTCCTCAGCAGCTCTCAGCAAGTAATCAACATAGTATAACAGAGTGACTCCCGGATTGCAGGTTCTGTACTCATGCAAATCTTCATGTAGGGCCTCATCGAAGATAGTGGCTGAATTCTTGAATCCTGGGGATGTCTTGTCCAGGTGAGCTGGCCTTGGAGTCCTTCCTGTGGGTTGGACCACACAAAATAAAAAGGGGCTGAGATTCCTTTGCTAAAGATATGCAGAAAAATGCATCCTTGAGATCTAAGACACCATACACAGTTCTTCTGGGGCCCAGGAGGGAGATTAGGGTTAGGGGTTAGACACCTTTGGTTGTATATCTTCAACCCATTTATTAATTTCCTGCAAGTCCTGAATGGGCTGTTGCTCCCCTGTCACATCCTTTTTGATGGGCAACAAAGGTGTGTTCCATGGAGATTTGCATGGAACTATATTGGGGTCTCCTCAGAGGTGGTTAACGTGTTTTCTGATCCCTTCCTTTGCTTCCCAAGGGAGGTAGTACTGCTGGACGCGAAAAACCATAGCTGTTGCTTTTAATTGTACCACCACTGGAGGCGGTGCCTTGGCCAAGCCAGGGGGCTTCCCTTCTGCCCAGACTTCAGGAAACTCGATCTGTCATATTTTCAGAAGGCTCCCCCCTTTGTCTCCTCTGGTTTTGATACTGGCTGGTAAAGGATGTATTCATCTACTGCTTCCATAAGCACATGCACAGTGGGATATCCCATGGTACAGTCATGTCTCCTTCTGAGAACTGAATGCCAGCCCATAACTTGTGGAGGAGATCTATTCCCATCAAGTTATTTGGGGCATTACAGAGGATCAAAATACGGTGTTTAACAACTCCTGAGGCCAAATTTAAAGTCTTCTCTGTTGTCCATTTATGTCTCTCTGTACCATTTGCTCCTTATACCCAGACTTCCTCTCCAGATAGTTTTCAAATAGGTTTAAGTAATGATGAAAATTGGGCTCCTGTGTCCACCAAAAATTGAATTGATTTCCCCTCCACATTAATTTTTACCCAAGGTTCAGGGAGGGGCTCCGATCCACGGCCCATTCATTCTCTGATGGCCAGCATTGCCATCTTCCTTTTGTGGCACTTTTTGGCCCAATGTCCTTTTCCCTTACAGTAAGTGCACTGATCTAAATCTAAGTCTTCCAGCTTGCCTCCCCTGTTCTTAGGTTTTTCCTTCCATTTACCATCCCCTGCCTTTCTCTTTTCCATTGACCTCTTTCCCCCATCTCCTTCCTGCTTCATATAATGCCAAAATCTTAACCAGTTTTTTCTTTTGTCTTTTTCATCCTCTTGTGCATCCCTGTTGTTAAACACCTTTTCTGCTATTTCCACTAACTCAGTCAGATTCTTCCCTTCAAATCCTTCAATTTTCTTATGTTTCTTATATTTGGGGCTGACTGACTGGCAAAGCAAGGTCGTCTAAATGAGCTATCATGCAATTTCCCTGAAATTTACCTCAAGTTGTCTAGCTCAGGTAAACAAACATTTAAATACAATCAAATCTAGAATTTAACATCCATAATGGTGTGTTATTAAAACATAATTTTTCTCTCTAAAATAACCCTTGTATCCAGATTCAGACAAATCAGGACTAATTTATTTGAAAAACATGTCCAGTTTCAACAAACTTGGCCTAATTATTTACATAAGCTCAGCAAGAACAGTGAGTGATCATATAAATCTTTTAGAATCTGCTTTGCTGGAACTTCTCCTAAGGAATCTCGAGTTGAACTTATAGTTGCCTCTCCAGGCCAAAGCCAAGCTACTACTTGCAATCAGACATGACTGCAATACCTGTCGATTTGGGCGAATTCTTCTTCCTGTGGTTCCCAAAGTATCCTGAGGTTCCTGCACCTGCCAGGAAGTAACATCCTTTACACACCTGGTCTGACTGTTAGGAACACTGTAAGCAAGGTACCAGGCCAACTGTTCCAGAGTCCTTTACAGTTCTGGGTTTTATAAAGTCAACCTCAGTTCCTTTAAGCTGTCTTGTCATATCTGAGTCTTTTCAAATATGACATTCCAGTCAAAGCCATGGTAAAATAAGCAGTGTTTCCAATGGTGTCCTGTTACAAGGAGAACAGATTCTTATTGAACTTATGGAAATAACTGATTGCCATGGAAGAAAGAATACTTGATGAGACCTTTTGGTTTCAGAGGGCTCAGATAGAAAGAATCGAATACCTTGATTTGTGTGTGAATGACTAATTTTACATCACTGTAAGTTACAGATAACTTAAGAAAAAGTTTCCCTAGTCTGGAAGAGAAAAGATTACAGAACCATTGATGTTTAAAATAAGACAAAACATCAAGAGATACAACATTACAGTCTTTCAGTTCACCTAGTCCCATGTTACTAATTCTGGCTTAGTCCAAATGCAGCTTTTACTTCTGTAAATTCTTACCCTTTTCAGTTCCAGGATTTCAACATATCAAAGACCTGTATTTATCCTGAAAGTCTTCCCATATTAATTCCTTTTAAGGCTGAAGTCATTTTACAAGAAAATTCTTAGAAGGTAAATTTACAAATTAGTTAAGCACAAAACAACTTTCACCAACAGATTTCAAAAGAACAAACCCAGTTCCAGTAACCAACGCTCTGGCATTTTATCCCATTTGGTTAAGACTTAGATGTCCAACAAATTTAATTCAAATTGTCATTCAAGCAACCCTTCACAATTTCAGGTTACCAAAGTGTTTGAGAGCTACTTTAACAATTATCCATTAAAATCCTGAGACAGACAATTAACCATCAGTTTAGTCATCTCTTTGTTAACAGATTTCACATTCCACCTGGGCCCACACCACTTCAGAAGCCATGCTTTTCTGCCAGCAAGGGGGAGGGGCTAGGCAGTCCACATCGGGCCAGAGAAGGCAGAAATTCCCTGAAACAAAGGGGCTTTTGGCAGCTGCTTTGGGAATATTCCTTAAAGTCTCTGTCTCGAGTTGGACTAACCCCAGTTGGCTCTAGTCATGAACCCTTTAACACATGAAATGAGTGAGGGAGAAGCCCCAAATCTATTATGAGGAACAGAGAGATGAAAGTCAGAGTCCGCTTACTCTCTGCTTGCCCCATTCCTTTAATCACAGCAAACAACACAACAGACAACAGAAAGACAAGACAAAGACAACTGAAGGCCCAGCTTTCCCTCCACTGGTGAGGATTTTCTAGGGGTATTCGAAACCCCTGACTGCCTTGTGGGAACATGAACCTTCTGGTGACTGCTCAGGGAGACTCTAACCCCCGAAATGGGAGGAGACTCAAACCCCCCAGTGAAAGCTCAGAGGGACTCTAACCCATTGATACTGTGGGAGACTCGAAACCCCTGCTGACCGCTAAGCGAGACTCTAACCCCCTGAAATGGCGGTTGACTTGAACACCCTCACCGCCCAGAGGTACTCTAACAACCTGGAGATCTACCAGTGGAGGGAAGGAGCATCCCCGCATCCACTCCAGCCTTGGGGAGCATGGCTGCAAAAAGCTTCTCCCCGGTGGTCCATACCCTGGAGCTCCGTGACCAGACACAGAGGATCCCATGATCTTACCTCTGGGGGCTATTCCCAAAAATTCTTATGCTGGCTTACATCTCCTTGTTTGATCCTGGACGAGTCCCCAGTGTTAGGGTCCCTAATCAAAGGAGCGAGACTGATACAAAGCAAAGGTCAAGCAAAACTTTATTTCGGGCCAAGCATCGAGAATCAAACTTACCTGGTCAAGGCCATCTCTTGCAATGACGTGACCCCTCCCAGCCTCACAGACTAAGTTTTATAGAGGGAGTTCAGCTGGGCTATACACAGGTGGCCAATGAGATTGAAATACACAGAGAAAATTGCATAGTCATCTTAGATCACACACGGGCAGCCAATTGAATTCCAATTCACCCTAGTAGATATATTCATGCCCCACTGATTGGATGTCTCTATCTGGCCTGAACCGCCCTTGTATCTAGGCTTTGCTACCTGGGGCTTGAAGCTATGGAGATAATATGTACAGCCCAGTGAATGGCTGTCTTTATCTGGCATGACCCGCCTTGTATCTGGGCTTTTTAAGTAAGTTCCTCTGGGAGGGGCAGGGTCAACCTAAGTTTACTGAATAACCAAAAAAATGGCTCCCTCTGACTAAGTAGGCCCTTACACTCTGCAGACACAAACTGGTTAGGGTTAGGGGCGAGATGACGGCAGACCCGATCTGTAGACCCTGAGAGCAGCTCCACAAGATTTGAAATTAGGGCAACTGGGAGGAGGGAGCACAGGCTTTTCTGTCTGGATTGTGTGTCTCGGATGGCCAAGGAATGGAGGGGTGGCCTCATGGAGCCATGGGAGATTCTTCTTCTGTGGGGATTCTGCAAAGCTCCCAAGAGTTTGGTGTCTTTTTGGCGGAAGGGAAGACTGTTTTTTTCCGTCCAAGGGGTCCCGCAAAAACAGGGATTCCAGAGATGGGTTCTGGGTCAGGGCACCTGGAGAACTCTACCGAGGGTCAGGTTTTGGGCCTAGGGCCATGGCATGTCTGACATGTGGACTCCTGGACCAGCAATCATGGGTGCTTGTTTGATAGCAGGCTCAGGCTGAGGGTCACAATGCATGTTTGTGCCCAGGGCGGCCCTCATGGGTGGGTGTGGTTTCATGGGCCATGTAGCTGACTGCAACTCTGAGGGTGCGACTCCCATCCACATATCAAGGCTTCCAGCCATGGGGAAGGAGGAGTACTCTTTTGTGCTTCAGGTTCCCCCATAAGCCGGGATTGGAGCTAAGGTCTGGGGACAGATACCTGAATACCCAGGTTTTGTAGAGATGACGGCCTCGGGCTTTGAAGGTCCCAAATGCAGGATATGGGGCCTGCTACCTGGGTGACTGATGGGAGATTGGGGCACAGGCTGTGTCAGACAAAGCATTAGTGCACAGGGCAGCCTCTGATAGTGTGGTGTCATCGAGGGCCGCACAGGTGGATCCTCACGTGGGGTTTCACGACAGACCCATGGGGCAGTTCTTCTTTCTGGTGGGCAGGCAGAAGGCTGCATTTTGGCTCCAGAATTCCCAATCTGGAGGGCTTGTGGGCCGGGAGTGTGAGGATGGAAGTCTGAAAACACAAGTTACCGTTCAGTTCAATGCCGAGTGCATGGCAGTTCCACTGTGCAGTGGCTGATTCGAGATCTCCAGCACCTGAGTAAGGCCGAGTGTCAGATATTCGCTTGCGCTGGATTTCGTGTCCATGATGGATGTCTAATGCAGGGGTGTGCCCCTGAGAGCTTGGAAGTTTTCCCACACTGGGGCTTGTGAGCTGCTCCAAACTGCACGGTTTCCTTCTGCAGGACAGGTGGAGTCCGGTTGGATGACTCCAGTGTCCCCCATATGGAAAGGTTTGATAGAAGAGCTCTCCTCATGGATGCCTGGAAATCCCAACTCATGTTACCACTGCAGCCCAGGAACATGGCAGTTTCGATCTGGTGCTTCTGGGGTGAAGTTCCCAGGGGGCTGAGTTGACAGGGAGTCCCATGCTGATGGGTCATGATCTTAGACGGTATACACAGTTCTTCTGGGGCCCAGGAGGGAGAGGTGGGTATAGGTGTTAGACACCGTGGGGTGGATATCTTCAACCCATTTATTAACTTCCCGCAAGTCCTGATCATGTCAGTCCTCCCCAGTCTCGACCTTTTTGACAGGCAGCAAAGGTGTGTTCCATGGGGATTTCCAAGGAACTAGGATCCCGTCGACCTGGAGGCAGTTAGTGTGTTTTCTGATCCCTTCCTTTGCTTCCCAAGGAGGGAGTACTGCTGGACGTGTACAGCCATAGCCATCACTTTTAATTGTATCTCCACAGGAGGCTGTCCCTTGGCCAAGCCGGGGGGGAGGGGCTTCCCTTCTGCCCAGACTTTGGGAAACTCGATCTGTAGGTTTTGGTGAAGACTCACACCCTTTCTCACCTCTGGTTTTGAGACTGGATCCTAAAGAAGGTATTCATCTACTACTGCCATACTGCTGCAGAGTGGGTAGTCCCAAAGTTACAGTCATGTCTCCTTCTGAGAACTGAATGCCAGCCCATAACTTGTGGAGGAGATCTCTTCCCATCGAGTTATTTGGGGCATTACAGAGGACCAAAAATTGGTGTTTAACTACTCCTGAGGCCAAATTTAAAGTAATCTCTGTTGTCCATTTATGTCTCTCTGTACCATTTGCTCCTTATACCCAGACTTCCTCTCCAGATAGTCTTCACATAGGTTTAAGTAACGATGAAAATTGGGCTCCCATGTCCACCAAAAAATCAATTGATTTCCCTTCCAGTTTAATTTTTGTCTGAGGCTTGGGGAGTGGCTCTGAACTACGGCCACTTCAGTCTCCGGTGGCGAGCATTGCTGTCTTCCTTTTGGGGCACACCCTGGCCCAATGTCCTTTTCCCTTACAATGAGTGCACTGATCTAAATCTAAGTCATCCAGCCTGCCTCCTCTGTACTTGGGTTTTCCTTCCAATTACCATCCCCTACTTGCCTTTCCCTTTTCCATTGACCTCTTTCCCCCTGTCTCCTTCCTGCCTCATGTAATGCCAAAACCTTAACCATTTTTTGTCTGTTTTTCATCCTCTTGTGCATCCCTGTTAAACACCTTTCCTTTTTTAAAAGATTTTATTTATTTATTTGACAAAGGGAGGGATCACAAATAAGTAGAGAGGCAGGCATAGAGAGAGGGGAAAGCAGGATCCAAGCTGAGCAGAGAGCCCGATGTGGGACTTGATCCCAGGACCCTGAGATCATAACCTGAGCCGAAGGCATAGGCTTTAACCTACTGAGCCATCCGGGTACCCTGACAGTCAGATTTTAAAGATATACTTTCTCATTTGCATTGCTAAGGGGTTAACATCTGTGGGGTTAACACTTTGGTAGCAGATACGATTTCTCTTTCGGATCAACCTAATAACTTTAGCATACATCAGTGATTTTTCCCTGAAATGGTTTTTATGTTGGGGTTACGAAATTTGATTTTCTTTAAATATTTTTTTAAATTTATTTATTTGCCAGAGAGAGAGAGAGGGAGCAAGCACAGGCAGACAGAGAGGCAGGCAGAGGGATATGCAGGCTCCCTTCCAAGGAAGGAGCCGGATGCGGGACTCAATCCCAGTATGCTGGGATCATGACCTGAGCCGAAGGCAGCTGCTTAACCAACTGAGCCACCCAGGCGTCCCGCAAAATTTGATTTTCTAATTCAATCATTCCTTCTACACGTATTACTGGCTTTCTTCTGTAGAGAAGATAGTTCCTTTCTTTATCCCACTCAGCCCGCTTTTCCTCATTTCTTCCTCTTCCCCTATGTGCCACTCTATATTTGTTAATTTGTTAATTTCTTTTCAGCATAATAGAATTCGCTCTTTTTTTACCACACCCAGTGCTCCATGGAATACGTGCCCGGCATAATACCCACCACCTGGCTCCCCCTACCTTCCATCCCCTGCCCTTCAAAACCCTTAGGTTGTTTTTCAGAGCACATAGTCTCTCATGGTTTACCTCCCCTTCCAATTTCCTTCAACTCGCCTCTCCTCTCCATCTCACCATGTCCTCCATGTTATTTGTTATGCTCCACAAATGATACTTGACTCTCTCTGCTTGACTTATTTCACTCAGCATAATCTCTTCCAATCCCGTACACGTTGCTACAAAAGTTGGGTATTCATCCTTTCTGATGAAGACATAAAACTCCATAGTGTACATGGACCACATCTTTCTTATCCATTCCTCAAAAAAAGGGCATCTTGGTTCTTTCCACAGTTTGGAGACTGTGGCCATTGCTGCTATAAACATTGGGGTATGGATGGCCCTTCTTTTCACTAAATCTATATCTTTAGGGTAAATACACAGTAGTGCAATTGCAGGGTCATAGGGAAGCTCTATTCTTAATTTCTTGAGGAATCTCCACACTGTTCCCCAAAGTGGCTGCACCAACTTGCATTCCCACCAACAGGGTAAGATGGTTCCTGTTTCTCCACATGTTCTCCAACACACATTGTTTCCTGTCTTGCAAATCTTGGCCAATCTAACTGGTGAAAGGTGATATCTCAATGTGGTTTTAATTTGAATCTCCCTGATGGCTAGTGATGAACATTTTTTCATGTGTCTGATAGCCATTTGTATGTCTTCATTGGAGAAGTTTCTGTTCATATCTTCTGCCCATTTTTTGATATGATTATCTCTTTTGTGGGTTTTGAGTTTGAAGCGTTCTTTATAGATCCTGGATTTCAATCTTTTGTCTGTACTGTCATTTGCAAATATCTTCTCCCATTCCGTGAGTTGCCTCTTTGTTTTGCTGACTGTTTCCTTTGCTGTGCAGAAGCTTTTGATCTTGATGAAATCCCAAAAGTTCATTTTCACTTTTGTTTCATTTGCCTTTGGTGACATATCTTGAAAGAAGTTGCTGTGGCTGATATCGAAGAGGTTACTACCAATCTTCTCCTCTAGTATTCTGTTGGATTCCTGTCTCACGTTGAGGTCTTTTATCCATTTTGAGTTTATCTTTGTGTACAGTGTAAGAGAATGGTCGAGTTTCATTCTTCTACATATAGCTGTCCAACTTTCCCAGCACCATTTATTGAAGAGACTGTCTTTTTTCCACTGTATATTTTTTCCTGTTTTGTCGAAGATTATATGACCATAGAGTTAAGGGTCCTTATCTGGGCTCTCTACTCTGTTCCACTGGTCTATGTGTCTGTTTTCATGCCAGTACCATTCTGTCATGGTGATCACAGCTTTGTTGTAAATCTTGAAATCGGGTAACATGATGCCCCCAGTTTTGTTTTTCTTTTTCAACATTTCCTTAGGGATTTGGTGTCTCTTCTGATTCCATACAAATTTTAGGATTATTTGCTACAGCTCTTTGAAAAATACAGGTGGAATTCTGATTGGAATGGCATTAAAAGTATATTTTGCTCTAGGCAGTATAGACATTTTAACAATGATTATTCTTTCGGTCCAAGATCATGGAATCGTCTTCCATCTTATTGTATCTTCTTCAATTTCTTTCATGAGTGTTCTGTCGTTCCTCCAGTACAGATCTTTTACCTCTTTGCTTAGGTTTTTTCCCAAGTATCTTATGGTTCTTGGTGCTATAGTAAATGGAATCGATTCTCTAATTTCCCTTTCTGTATTTTCCTTGTCAATGTATAAGAAAACCACTGATTTCTGTACATTGACTTTGTATCCTGCCACATTATCTCAACGGGAAGGCTGCAAACTTTTTCCCATTGAGGATGATATTTGCCGTGGGTCTTTCAAAGATAGATTTTATGAAGTTCAGGAATGTTAACTCTATCCCTATATTTGAAGCATTTTAATCAGGAACGGATTCTGGATTTTGTCAAATGCTTTTTCTGCATCCATTGAGAGGACCACGTGGTTCTTCTCTCTTCTCTTATTGATTTGTTCTATCACATTGATTGATTTGCAAATGTTGAACCATCCTTGTAACCCAGGGATGAATCCCACCTGATCATGGTGAATAATCTTTTTAATGTGCTGTTGGATCTTCTTGGTAGGATCTTGTTGAGAATCTTAGCATCCATATTCATCAGTGATGCTGGTCTGTAATTCTCATTTTTGGTGGGGTCTTTGCCTGGTTTGGGTATCAGGGTAATGCTGGCTTCATACAAAGAATCTGGAAGTTTTCCTTCTGTTTCAATTTTTTTCTAACAGCTTCAGGAGAATAGGTGTTATTTCTTCTTTCAAAGTTTGGTAGAATTCCCCAGGGAATCCTTCAGGTCCTGGGCTCTTGTTTTTTGGGAGGTTTTTGATCACTGCATCAATCTCGTTACTAGATATTTGTCTATTCAGGTTGTCAGTATCCTCCTGGTTCAATTTTGGCTGTTTATAGTTTTCCAGGAAGGCATCCATTTCTTCTAGGTTGCTTAACTTATTGGCATATGACTGTTGATAATAACTTCTGATGTTTGTTTCTTCTACCTTGGTATTAGCTGTGCTCTCTCCCTTTTCATTCACATATATATTTTTTAATTTGGGCTTACTCTCTTTTCTTTTGCATTAGTGTGGCCAATGATTTATCAATCTTTTTGATTCTTTCAAAAAACCATCTTCTAGTTTCATTGATATATTCTACTGTATCTCTAGTTTCAATCTCATTTATCTATGCTCTAATCTTGATTATTTAACTTCTTATGTGTGGAGGTGGTTTGATTTGTTGTTGATTCTCCAGTTCTATAGTAGAACTAAAGGTGTAGAGACAGCTGTTGTATTCTGGATTTTTCAAATTTTTTGAGGGATGCTTGGATGGCTATGTATTTCCCCCTTAGTACAGCCTTTGCTGTATCCCAAAAGTTTTGGACCAAAGTATCTTCATTCTCATTGCTTTCCATGAATTGTTTAAGTTCTTCTTTGATCTCCTGGTTGATCAAAGCATTCTTAAGCAAGGTGGTCATTAGCTTCCAGGTGTTTGAGTTCCTTCCAAATTTTCCTTGTGATTGAGCTCCAGTTTCAAAGCACTGGGATCTGGAATATTCAGGGAATAATCTCAGTTTTTTGGTATCAGCTGAGTCCTTATTTGTGACCCAGTATGTGGTCTATTCTGGAGAAGATTCCATGTGCACTTGAGAAGAATGAGTATTCTGTTGTTTTAGGGTGGAATGTTCTGTATATATCTATGAGGCCCTTCTGTTCCAATGTGTCTTTCATTTCTTCTGTTTCTTTATTGATTTTCTGCTTGGATGATCTGTGTATTACTGAGAGAGGTGTGTTAAGATCTCCTACTATTAATGTATTCATATCAATATGACTCTTTATCTTGATTAATAGTTTTATGTAATTGGCTGCTCCCATATTGGGATCATAGATATTTACAATTGTTAGATCATCTTGGTGGATAGTCCCTTTAAGAATTATGTAGTGTCCTTCTTTATCTCTGACTACAGTCTTTTGTTTAAAATCTAATTTATCTGGTATGAGAATCGCTACACCGGCCTTCTTTTGAGACCCATTGGCATGAAAGATGCTTTCGACCTCTTCACTTTCAGATTGGGTGTATCCTTAAGTTCAAAATGGGTCTCTTGTAGACAACATATGGATGGGTCCTGTCGTTTTATCCACAACCCTGTGTCATTTTATGGGTGCTTTAAGCCATTCACTTTGAGAGTGATTATTGATATATTTTTATTGACATCATGTTACCTTTCAAGTCTTTCTTTCTGCAGATTGTCTCTATATTTCTTTTCACTTATATTCTTAGGATTTTCCCTCTTTTATAGAACCCCCCCTTAATATTTCCAGCAGTGTCAGCTTGGTTGTTTCATAGTCTTTTATGCCTTGCCAGTTTTGGAATCTTTTTATCTTTCCATCTATTTGGAAGGTCAGTCTTGCTTGATAAAGTATTCTTGGCTGCATTTTCTTCTTATTTAGTGCCCTGAATATATTTTTCCGGCTGTTTCCAGCTTACCAGGTTTCTGTGGACATGTCTGATGTTAGTCTGATGGGCTTTCCTCTGTACATAAGAAGCTTCTTTGTCCTAGCTACCTTTAAGAGGGCCTGCCTACAATTATAATTCTTCACTCTTACTGTTAGTTGTCCGGTGGATTTTCAAGTATCTGTAATCTTGGTGGGAGACCCTTCTGCCTCTAGTACATGAAAGCTAGTTCCATTTGTGAGATTGGGAAAATTTTCATGGAGAACTTGTTCCACTCTATCTTCTAGATTTCTTTATTTCTCCTCCTCTTCAGGGATTCCAATAATTCTGATGTTGGAACGTATCATGGCATCATTTATTTAACTGATTCTGTTTTCGTGGTTTCTTAGCTGTTTTTTCCAGGCTTCCTCTTGATTCTTTCTCTCTATCTGTTTGTCCTCCAGATCACTAATTCTATCTTCTGTCTCAGTTACCCTAGCATTTAGAGAATTTAGATTAGATTGGAACTCATTAAGAGCATTGTGAACATCATCTCTGGTGGCTTTCATTTCTGCCCTAACATTGTGTACATCATCCCTGGTGGCTTTAAGTTCAACCTTAATCAATTCCATTTGGTCATCCATGGCTTTCTTCAACCTAGCTATTTCCTGGATAATTGTTAGTCTGAATTCCCTTTCCAACATATTGCTTATCTCGATAGCCATTAGCTCTGTAGCAAATGGCCCATCCTCTGAATTATTCTTCTGTTGGGCATTCCTCCTCCTAGTCATTTTGGTGAGAGATGGCTGAATGGATGTAGCTGGATTTTCAACCATGGTGCAGTCAATGTGCAACCTGGAATGCTTCTGAGCAATCAGAAGTCCCCATCCAAATGAAAGAAAAAAAGAAAAGAAAAAGGAAAAAAGAAGAGAGAGAGAGAGAAAGAGAGAGAGGAAACAAAAGAAAGATAATAGAGAAGGCTCAGCCCAAATGGGCCCCAAGGTAAAATTTATGACTTAAACAAACTAAATCCGACCAAAAAAGACTGGTAAAGTATATGACAAGAGAAAAAAAAAATATATATATATATATAAGCAAAAAACAAAAACAAAACAAAACAAAAAACCTCATCAAAAGAACTCCAAGTATAAGATTTATACAATATCAGGACAAACACAAATACACAGAAACACTGGTGGAAGAAAAAGGTGGGAGATTGGTTATAAATTCTCAGTGTAGGTGAGGAAAGCCATTTTGATTCTTCCTGGATGTATCTCAATATCTTTGTTAAATGACTCAACTTTCCTAAGATAAAGGGGGATTAAAAATTGGTTTACCTATAGGGTAGCATTGATTGGGGAAAGGGGATTGCCTTGACGTTTAACACTATGTGAATGTTAAAAAGTATAAATAAAAAAGTATAAACTAAACTAAACTAAATGACCATTTAAAAAAATAGAAAATAGAAAAGCAAAAGAAAAACATGGGTATATGTATCAAAATGTTTAGGTTAAAATGTTATTATGGAATTTGATGTACTGGATATCTCACTGTGATGGTAAATAGGTTAAGAAATTATCTATATAAAAATGAACGAGAATAGTGGGAGTGAATTAAAAATAAAAGTTGTATCTATGAAGTAGTGGTGGTTATTCTCTTGTCATCTATTTTTTTTTTCCTGGTTGGCTTTCTGGGGGAGGGGCCTGCCACGTGGGTTTTCAGGCAATGTTTCCTGATTTAAGTCCTCCCGCCCCCCTCAAGGTGGTACGCTGTGAAGAAACCGGTTTTTCAGGCTTTTGATCTCTGTAGGGTTTTTGTTTGATTGTTCATTTTTTTTTCCCTCTCACCTTCACAGCTTTTGATGATTTTTGGAGGTTTGGAGGAAAACAAAATGCACCCAGAACTCTGTCTCAGAGAGGTGCCTCAGTCTGTTCCCCTCTGGGTGCTGCAGAGCACATAAGTTCCTCCTTGGCCACTGGCAGAGCCCGTTCCAAGTCGCGGTCCCTGGAGACACAGGAACTCCTGCTTGTACCCAAAAGCATGACAGCAGCAGCTTTCTGGGCAGCTCCAACCTGCCAGAGAGGTTCCAAGCAGTGATCGCACACTGAAATTTTCCTGCTGGCCTGGGCTGGTGGTTCAAGGTCTTTCCAGGTCCGAGAGCACCGGGCTGGCACTTTCGTGCACCTCTCTCAAGGGAGGGAGCTGGGCACAAATCAGACTCTGATATCAGGGCATGGCATTTGCGTCTGGAATGCAAAAAGTCTGTGTTACTGCCAGCTGGCGTGGAGCCCAGCACTCACGGGAGCCACAAACTACGTGCTCTCAGGTGTGCTGGTGGCTCAGGGACCAAGACCTGGTTTCTCCACCTCACTCTCTCTGGCTCAGTGCCAGGGGTGGCTGTCCTGGATCCCGGGACTTGAGCACCTGTCCCTAGCCACCCCGATTACCACAATTTCCCCCAGCAATCCTTTGCTCTTTTTGAGTGCTTTTAACCAGACTCCAAGTTAATGCTGGTCCTCAAATGCAGGGCACACTCTTATTGGGATGTTACTTTCCAATGGGTCGCCTCTGGTGGCTCCCTCCCCCTTTTGTTTATCTTCCGATATCCGTCCAACATTCCTCTTTACCTCTTTATCTGCCCTCTCTTTACCTGCCTCCTGGCGTCTTCTGTCCCCGTAGAGATCCAGACGTGTATAATTCTGATCTCAGGCTGATTTCATGGGTGATTGGAGAACTTTGGTAGGTAATCAGCTCACATTAGGGTACAGGTTGAAACAGTGCCTCCTCCTACTTCCCCAACATCTTGTCTCCCCCTGTTAAATACCGTTCCTGCTATTCCCACTAAATCAGTCAGATTCTGCCCTTCAAATCCTTCAATTTTCTGAAGTTCTCTCCTTATATCGTGGGCTGATTGACTGGCAAAAGCAAGATTCACTGCCCTCTGATTTTGAGGTGCCTCGGGGTTGATCAGGCTATACATTTTATAGGCTTCAATAAGCCTTTCTAGGAAAGCTCCTGGAGACTCATTCTTACCTTGAGTCACCGTACAAATTTTAGATAAATTTATGGGTCTCCTTGCAGCTGCATGGAGACCTCCTAGTAGGGCCTGGCAGTAGAAGTGTAAGCTCTCCTTACTTTCATCAGAGATTGGTCCCCAGTCAGGGGTGTTCCCTTGGGCAGTAGTCCTCCATCTGCCAGGGATCAAGGTCACTGTCATGTCACTCACTTATCACCTTATGTGTTTCCCGAATGATGTGATTCCTATCTTCTCCATTAAGAAGAGCCATAAGGAGCTGTTGAATATCCACCGAGGTGGGCTGGTGGGTAAGAAAGACAGTCTCCAAGAGATTAATTAAATCCTGAAGGTGGACAGAAAAGGATTTGTGTTGGGCCTTCCATTTATAGATGTCAGAAGAGGAGAAAGGGATATAGGTTAGGTGGGGGCGCCCTCTCCCATCTGGTGGAACAAGCTCATGGAGAGGCAGCATCAGTGTGGTAAAGGGAGGCAGAGGAGGGTAGGGGAAAGGGGAAGGATCAGGGCGGTCTTTATGCTTGGTGGTCCCATAGGTGGACCCCGACTGCATATGAGGTGGACTAGTAAGGGTGTCCTGGGACCAAGAGTCAGGTTTGGGGGACAGATGGGGGGGGAATTCTACAACCTCCACATCCGATGGAGGTAGTACAGTCTTCTTCCCTGGTTCCCCCTCATTTTCCTTTCTTATTTTGGTCATCTAACCTGCCTTAGAGGGAGCGAGATGGTTTCGTTAGCAAGGGGAAGGTGAGACTTGAGCCACAATGGTGGCTCTTCTATCAGATTCCACCAGGCCACAATGTACGGTATTTGGTTTCCATGGAGATTGAAGACCTCACTCTGGGTAGCGTAGATCTGAACCAAGGCAAAGGTTCCTTTTGGCAGCCACCCAGTGGAGAAAGTGTGCCACTCTAATTGCCACAGTGTTTTTAGTTTTCCTGGGTAAACCTTGTCACCTGACTGTGTGGCTTTACCTTGAAAATCCTTGAAATGCTGGAGAACAAGATTTGGGGTTATCACAGGTCCCTTACTCCCCGTTTGCCCATTTCTCCAAACACAGTAAACAACACAACAGACAACAAAAGATGAGACAAAGACAACTGCAGGCCCAGTTATCCTCTTCCGGAGCCTGCTGCTGGTGGGGACTTTCTTGGTTCCCTTTAAACACAACAAACAGCATGACAGACAGCAAAAGGATGAAACAAAGAAAACCACAGGCCCAGTAGTCCTTAACCTGCAACAGTTAGGGACTGTCTTGATCTTTTGATTGCCTAGGGGTACTCGAATCCCCCCAATGGCTCAGGAGGACTCGAACCCCCCGACTCCTCAGGGGGAATCGAACCCCCCATCGATTTACCAGTGAAGGGATGGGGCATCCCCACATCCACTCCAGCACTGGGGAGCACGGCTGCATCCAGCTTCTCCCCAGGGGGCTATACCCTGGAGCTACGCAACCAGATAGACAGGAACACAAAAGCTTACATCCAGAGGCTTTCCCAGAAACTCTAATGCTTGCTCAGTTCTCGTTGTTTGTTCCCGGATGAGCCCCAAATGTTAGGGTCCGTAATCAAAGGAGGGAGACTGATACAAAGCGAAGGTCAAGCAAAGCTTTATATCGTGCCAAGCATGGAGAATCCAACTGACCAGTCAGGACCATCTCTTGCAAAGAGGCGACCACTCCCAGACTCACAGACTAACTTTTATAGAGGTAGTTTAGCCGAGTTATACACCAGTGGCCAATGAGATTGCAACACACAGAAAAAACTGCACAGTCATGTTAGGTCACACACGGGTGGCCAACTGAATTAAAATACACCCTAGTAGATATATGCGTGCCCCACTGATTAGATGTCTCTACCTAGCCTGACCTGCAATTGTATCTGGGCTTTGCAAGTAATTTCCACTGGGAGGGGCAGGGTCAATTTAAGCTTACTACATAGGGTCAATCTATGTTTACTGCATGAACAAAATGGCTCCCTCTGATTAAGTAGGTCTTTACGCCATCGAGAGCTGGGCAGGTTGATCCTCATGTGGGGTTTCTGGGCAGAACCATAGGGCACTTCTTCCTTCTGGTGGGTAAGCAAAAGGCTGTGTTGTGGCTCCAGAATTCGCAATCTGGCGGGCTTGTGGGCCAGGAGTGTGAGGGCAGATTCTGAAAACACAAGTGATGGTTCAGTTCAGTGCCGAGCACATGGCAGTTCCATTATGCAGCAGGTGATTCAAGATCTCCAGCTCCTGATTAAGGGCGATTGTCAGATTTCCTCTCACCCTAGAGTTTATGTCCATGATGGCCAACGAATGGAGGGGTGGTCTCAAGAGGCCATGGAAGCTTTCCCACGCTGGGGCTTGTAAGCTGCTCAAAACAGCAAGGTGTACTTCTATGGGAAAGGGAAAGACCAGTTGAATGTCTCCAGGGTTCCCCGTATGGAAAGATTGGATAGCAGAGTTCTCCGCATGGATGCCTGGAAAGCCCACCTCGCGTTACTATTGCAGCCGAGGAACTGGGCAGGTTCAATCTGCTGGCTCAGGTGCGAAGTTATTAGGGAGCTGAGTTGACAGGTTTTCTCAGGCTGATGGGTCACAATGCTGGTTTGTGTCTAGGGAGACCTTAGAATGTGGCGGTGGCTCAGGGGCCATGCATGATTCTCTAACATGAGTGTTGGACCCAGCTCCAAAGAGCAAGTTTTCCCTCTGGGGACAGGAGGGGTTCTGTTGTGTGGCTCAGGTACCACATGTTGGACCATATATTGGTAGTCCAGAAGAGGCCTCTGGGGACAGATGCCTGAAAAATTAATTTATGGTTCTGATGAGGTCCTTGGGTCATGTCAGGTTCAATATTCTGATTAAGGGACATTGACCTGCCTGGAGGAAGATGTGTCACACTGCGCAGTTTTGTCCAGAGTTTTCCCGTGTGTGACTTAACATTACTGTGTGGTTTTTTTCTGTTATTGCAATCTCGCCGGCCACCTGTGTATAGCTCGGCTAAACTACTTCTATAAAAGTTAGGCTTTTGTGGGAGGCTGTCCACACATAGCCCCATAGAGTAGTTTATCCTTCTGGTGGGGAGGCAGAGTTCTGGATTGTGGCTCCAGAATTCCCAATCTGGAGGGCTTGTGGGCCTGAAGTGTGAGGATGGAAGTCTGAAAAGACAAGCCAGGGTTAGGTTTAGGTCCTAGGATATGGGTCCCCAGAGGCCTGGTCTTGAATCCAACATACACTGGGTCCCTGAGGGACACAAGAGAACACCTTCTGCTATTTGGAGCTGTATAAAAGCCTCAGGGTAGGAGAATCCTGCATAGCCCCTGAGCCACCACAAAATTCCAAGCTCTCCCTAGACACAAACTCACATTGTGACCCATCAGCATGAGACTCCATTTCAACTCATCACACTGGGTAGCACACCAAAGGGTCAGCAGATCGAACCTGCTCATTTCTAGGTGACGATGGGAATGTTAAGTGGGGTTTCCAGGCACTCATATGTTGAGCCCTGCTCTCCAATGTTTCCGTATGGGGGTCCCTTCAGCCATCAAACAGGACTCCCTATGTCCCACAGAAGGAAACCCTGCTGTTTCCAGCAGCTCACAATCCCCAGATGGGAAAACCTCCATGACTTCATGAGGTTGCACCTCCATTAGGCGGCCGTCATGGACACAAAGTCCAGCCTGAGTGAACATCTGAAACTTGCCCTTACTTCAGATGCTGAAGATCTCCATTCAGCCTCTGCAGATTGGGCTTGCCTTGCCCTAGGCCCTAAACAACACCAGAGCTTGTGTTTTCAGACTTCCATCCTTACACTCCTGGCACACAAGCCCTCCAGATTGGGAATTCTGGAGTCACAACACAGCTTTCTTTCTGTCCACCAGAAGGAGAAAGATCCCTATGGGGCTCCCCAAAAGCCCCAAATGAGGATGAACCTGCATAGCCATTGACAGCACCCCAATTTCATAGGCCATCCTGTGCACTAATGCTGTCTGACACAGACTGAACATAGACTCCTGTCAGCCACCCAGGGAGCTAGCCGCATATCCAGCCATGGCCCTGGGCTGGCATCTCTACCCAACCTTGGTTTTCTGGCATCTGTCCCCAGACCTTATCTCAATTTCCTGGATATGCAGGAACCCAATGCACAAAACAAAACTCTTCCTTCTTCATGGCAGGAAACCTTTCTGTTTGGAAGGGTGTCAAACCCTCAGAGTTGGCGAAGCCTTCAGGGCCTATGAGACCATTCCCACTCTTGAGGGCCACCCTGGTCACAAACATGCATTTTGACTCACAGCCTTAGCCCTTTTAAAATAAGTCCCCTTGGTAGCTGGACCAGGATCACGCATATCAGGCTTGCCATGCCCCTAGGCACAAATCCTAACCCAAGGTGGGGTTTTGCAGGTGCCCATACCCAGAGCCCTGCTCTGGAATTCCTCTTTCTGGGGCACCACTGAGACAGAAAACATGACTTCACCCTTCCCCCAGTATCACAGCAAACTACTGGGACCTGGGCAAAACCCCTAGAGAGGGAGAATCTTCCATGGCCCCATGAGACTCCTATACATTCTGCGGCCAACTTAAACTCACAATCCATAGACAAAAGCCTGAGCTACCGCCTCACAGTCACCTTAATTTCAGATCCCGATGAGATCCTCTCAGGGTCTGCAGATCAGGCATGCCAAACCCTCGGCCCTAAATCTAACCTGAGTTTGTGTTTTTAGATTTCTGTCCTCAGAACCCTGTCCCACACACCCTCCAGAGTCCAGCCTCCAAAGCCACACTGCAAGACTGTGCTTGCCCTCCCAACGGAAACTGTGACCTTTAAAGTTGCCAAACACTCCAGATTAGGATAAACCTGCAAGGCCCCCGGGGCCACCCCAATTTAATAGGCCACCCTGGACAAAAATCCATAATGCATTTGCAGTTATCTCCAGTCATACACCCAGGTAGATGGCCCCAGTGACACAAGATTGAACCTGGCATGCCCCTATGCCATAATATGAACCCTAGCTGAGGTTTTCAGGCATCTGTCCCCAGACCTTATCTCAAATCCCTGCATATGGGGGAACCTGATGCACAAAACAGAACTCCTCCTTCCCCATGGCAGGCACCTTGCTGTTGGGATGGGTGTCAAACCCTTCGAGTTGGTGAAACCTACAGGGCCCATGAGGCCATGCCCACAATGAGGGCCATCTTGGGCACAAAGACGCATTGTGACCCTCAGCCTGAGCCCCATTTTCAAATAAGTCCCCTCGGTAGCTGAACCAAGAGCCCACGTATTGGGCTTGCCATGCCCATAGGCCCAAATATGAACCCAAGGAAGGGTATTCCAGGCACCTGTTCACAGATACGTCATCTGGAATCCATCTTTTTGGAGGACCCCTGGGAGAAAAATAGGACTCCTCCCTTCCTCCACAGTGACAAGAAACTATTGGGAGCCATGCAAAATCACTAAAAAGAGAGAAACTTCCATGCCCAATAAGGCCACCCCTACATTCCATGGCCACCCTAGACACAAAATCCAGAGATAAAAGTCTGAGCTACCACCTCCCAATCACCCTAATTTCAGATCCTGAGGAGCTCCCTCGTGGTGTGTGGATCAGGAATGCCATACCCTCAGTCCTAATCCTAACATGATTTTGTCTTTTCAGACTTCTGTCCCCAGAGCCCTGACCTGCACAACCTCCTGGCTGGAGCATCTGGAGCCACATCGTAGGATTGTGCCTTCACTCCCTAAGGAAACTGTGCCCTTTAAAGTTGCCAAAACCCTCCAGATTAGGAGAAATCTGCAAGGCCCCAAACCACCCAGTTTTGTAGGTAGCCCTGGATAAAAATAAGCAGTCTGACACACACTATGGATGGATCTGCACTCAGACACCAGGTATATGGCCCCCAAGACTAAGATTGAACCTGACATGCCCCTAGGCCCTAATCTGAACACTAGCTGTGGTTTTCAGGCATCTGTCCCCAGAGCCCTAGTCTCGAATACCAACATGTGTGTGTCGGGGGGGGGGGTCCATGAGACCCAAAACAGTAAACCTCCAGTCCCAGAAGGAAACCTTGCTCTTTGGAGTGGTGTCAAACCCTCAGGGTAGGAGAATCCTGATTGTCCACAAGCCACTGCCAAAACCAAGGTCTCCCTGGACATAAACTTGCATTGTGATCCATCATTATGAGACTCCATTTCCACTCAGCCCCCTGTGTAGCTCACACCAGAGCCAGCAGATTGAAACTCTCATATCCATAGGTTCCAATGGTAACCCTAGGTGGGGTTTCCAGGCATTCATACGTAGAGCCCTGCTGTAGATTCTTCTATATTGGGACCTATGAGCCATCAAGCAGATGGCCTCCTGTCCTGCAGAAGAAAACCTTGATTTTTTGGAGCTGCGCACAACCCCCATATTGGGAAAACCTCCATGGCATCATGACACCACGGTTGCATTAGGCAGCCATAAAGGACACACACTTGAGCCTGAGCGAACATCTGACCCTTGCCCTTACTTCAGATTACGGGATTCTCACCTCAGCCTCTGCATTTTGGGCCTGCCATGCCCTAGGCCCTAAAAATTACATGATCTTTTGTTTTTAGTCTTCTGTCCTCAAACTAACTACAAAAATAATACTTAAAATGAATACACTGTATGTGATCATTATTCCTACATGGAATCTAACCATGACTGGTAATACGAAAAAAATCAGTGTTTTATTTCAACAATAAGAACACTAATGACCAACATTCATAAGACCCAACCACTAACCAAAATTATCAACAACTCATTTATCGACCTACCTGCACCATCAAACATCTCAGCATCATGACATTTTGGCTCCCTTCTCAGAATTTGCCTAATCCTTCAAATTCTTACAGCTTTATTCTTAGCTATACACTAGACACAACCACATCAGACACAACCACAGCCTTCTCATCAGTTACACACATCTGTCGAGATGCCAATTATGGATGAATTATCTGCTATATACATGCCAATGGAGGCTCCATATTCTTTTTTTTTTTCATTTTATTTATTTTTTTCAGCGTAACAGTATTCATCGTTTTTGCACAACACCCAGTGCTCCATGCAAAACATGCCCTCCGTATTACCCACCACCTGTTCCCCCAACCTCCCACCCCTGACCCTTCAAAACCCTCAGGTTGTTTTTCAGAGTCCATAGTCTCTTATGGTTCGCCTCCCCTCCCCAATGTCCATAGCCCCCTCCCCACTCCCAATCCCACCTCCCCCCAGCAACCCCCAGTTTGTTTTGTGAGATTAAGAGTCATTTATGATTTGTCTCCCTCCCAATCCCATCTTGTTTCATTTATTCTTCTCCTATCCCCCTAAGCCCCCATGTTGCATCTCCATGTCCTCATATCAGGGAGATCATATGATAGTTGTCTTTCTCCGATTGACTTATTTCACTAAGCATGAAATGCCCTAGTTCCATCCACGTCGTCGCAAATGGCAAGATTTCATTTCTTTTGATGGCTGCATAGTATTCCATTGTGTATATATACCACCTCTTCTTTATCCATTCATCTGTTGATGGACATCTAGGTTCTTTCCATAGTTTGGCTATTGTAGACATTGCTGCTATAAACATTCGGGTACACGTGCCCCTTCGGATCACTATGTTTGTATCTTTAGGGTAAATACCCAGTAGTGCAATTGCTGGGCCATAGGGTAGTTCTATTTTCAACATTTTGAGGAACCTCCATGCTGTTTTCCAGAGTGGTTGCACCAGCTTGCATTCCCACCAACAGTGGAGGAGGGTTCCACTTTCTCCACATCCTCGCCAGCATCTGTCATTTCCTGACTTGTTAATTTTAGCCATTCTGACTAGTGTAAGGTGATATCTCATTGTGGTTTTGATTTGTATTTCCCTGATGCCGAGTGACGTGGAGCACTTTTTCATGTGTCTGTTGGCCATCTGGATGTCTTCTTTGCAGAAATGTCTGTTCATGTCCTCTGCCCATTTCTTGATTGGATTGTTTGTTCTTTGGGTGTTGAGATTGCTAAGTTCCTTATAGATTTTGGATACTAGCCCTTTATCTGATATGTCGTTTGTAAATATCTTCTCCCATTCTAAAAAAAAAAAAAAAATCTTCTCCCATTCTGTCAGTTGTCTTTTGGTTTTGTTAACTGTTTCCTTTGCTGTGCAAAAGCTTTTGATCTTGATGAAATCCCAATAGTTCATTTTTGCCCTTGCTTCCCTTGCCTTTGCTGTTGTTCCTAGTAAGATGTTGCTATGGCTGAGGTCGAAGAAGTTGCTGCCTGCGTTCTCCTCAAGGATTTAGATGGATTCCTTTCTCACATTGAGGTCCTTCATCCATTTGGAGTCTATTTTCGTGTGTGGTGTAAGGAAGTGGTCCAATTTCATTTTTCTGCATGTGGCTGTCCAATTTTCCCAGCACCATTTATTGAAGAGGCTGTCTTTTTTCCATTGGACATTCTTTCCTGCTTTGTTGAAGATGAGTTGACCATAGAGTTGAGGGTCGATTTCTGGGCTCTCTATTCTGTTCCACTGATCTATGTGTCTGTTCTTGTGCCAGTACCATGCTGTCTTGATGATGACAGCTTTGTAATAGAGCTTGAAGTCCGGAATTGTGATGCCACCAACTTTGGCTTTCTTTTTCAATATTCCTTTGGCTATTCGAGGTCTTTTCTGGTTCCATATAAATTTTAGGATTCTTTGTTCCATTTCTTTGAAAAAAAATGGATGGTATTTTGATAGGGATTGCATTAAATGTGTAGATTGCTTTAGGTAGCATGGACATTTTCACAATATTTATTCTTCCAATCCAGGGAGGCTCCATATTCTTCATCTGCCTATTCCTACTTGTAGGATGAGGCCTACACTACGGATCTTACATATTCCCTGAAACATGAAACATTGGCATTATCCTACTATTTGCAGTTATAGCAACAGCATTCATAGATTTCATTTTACCATGAGGACAAATGTCCTTTTGAGGCTCAACCATAATTACCGCCTTACTATCAGCCATCCCATACATTGAAATCAATCTTGTAGAGTGAATCTAAGGAGTTTTCTCAGCAGACAAAGCCACCTTAACACAATTCTTTGCCTTCCACTTTATCCTACCATTCATCATCTCTACACTAGCAGCAATTCATCTACTATTCCTTCACAAAACAGGATCCAACAATCCTTCTGGAATCCCATCTGATTCAGACAAAATTCCATTACACCCATACTACACATTTAAAGACAGCCTAGGTGCCCTATTCCTAATTCTAGTACTCATAATACTAGTACTATTCTCACCCGACCTACTGGGGTCCCTGATGACTACATCCCTGCCAACCCACTTAACATACCACCCCATATCAAAACCGAATGATATTTCCTATTTGCATACACAAACCTACGATCCATTCCTAATAAACCAGGAGGAGTACTAGCACTAGTCTTCTCCATTCTAGTCCTAGCCATTATCCCACTATTACATACTTCAACACAATGAGGTATGATATTCTCCCCACTAAGCCAGTGCCTATTTTGATTACTAGTAGCTGATCTCCTTACCTTAACATGAACTGGTAATCAACCAGTAGAACACTCCTTCATCACCATTGGTCAATTAGCCTCAATCCTTTACTCCACAATTCTAAACAACTATCAGCATTATCGAGAAGAACTTGTTAAAATGAAGTCTTTGTAGTATATTAATTACTTTGGTCTTATAAACCAAAAATGGAGAAATCCGTCTCCCTAAGACTCAAGGAAGAAGTAATAGCCCCACCATCAGCACCCAAAGCTGATATTCTAACTAAACTACTCCTCGTGGGAGGAGTGGTTTTTCCCACTCCTCCCATGGGATTTCCTCATCCTATTATTTCAATTCATATATTTAAAAACCTACTGTGCTCCCCACTATGTATTTTCCTCCACCCCTATGTATATTGTGCATTAATGGTTTGCCCCATGCATATAAGCATGTACATACTACAATTGATTTGACATACATGTACCTCACCTAGACCACGAGCTTGATACCAGGCCTCAAGAAACCATCAATCCTTGTATGATGTGTAACTCTTCTCGCTCCAGGCCCATCGAATGTGGGGGTTTCTACAGTAAAACTATACTGGCATCTTGTTCTTACTTCAGGGCCATGATAGTCCTCAATCCAATCCTACTAACCCTTCAAATGGAACATCTCAATGGACTAATGACTAATCAGCCTATGATCACACATAACTGTGGTATGATGCATTTGGTACTTTTTAAATTTTTTGGGGGGGTGGGGGCTTGTATCACTCAGCTATGGATGTAAAAGAGTCGCATTCAAATAACTAGTAGCTGGGCTTAATCATCATCATTTATCTGCATTGCACAACCATAAGTGCAGTTCAGTCAATAGTTACAGGACATACACACGTACACACATGCACACGTATGCATATTCAACAGATAAATACTAGCTAAATCAAACCCCCTTTATCCTCCCCATAACTTCAAAAGTATATAAACACTTAAAATTGTCCTGCCAAACGCCAAAAACAGAACTAAGCACATGCAACATATATAAGAAGCTATTTATACTGATACTCTGTATATTAATCTCTATCGCTAATTTGCCCAGAATAGTCTGTTCAAGAAAGCTATCTATAGATGTACTACCCCATCTCTAATACCCTCCTAGCAACTTACATTTAATACTAATAATTAAATTAACGTGCCTAAATACATTAACAAAATAAATCAAGGCACTGAAAATGCCTAGAAGAGTCATTAGACTCCATAAACCTAAATGTTTGGTCCTAGCCTTCCTATTGATTATTAACAGAATTACACAGGCAAGTCTCTACATCCCAGTGAAAATGCCCTCCAAATCCCTAAACTGATTAAAAGGAGCGGGTATCAAGCACATTAAATAAGTAGCTCATAACACTTTGCTCAACCACACCCCCACGGGATACAGCAGTGACAAAATTTAAGCCATGAACGAAAGTTTGACTAAGTCATGCTAACATTAAGAGTTGATAAATTTCATGCCAGCTACTGTGATCATACGAGTAACCCAAATTAATAGGCACACAGCGTAAAGCATGTTAAGTACTACATCACACTAAAGTTAAAATTTAACCAGGCCATAAAAAGCTACTATTAACATAAAATATACCATGAAAGTGACTTTATTATTTCTGACCACATGATAGCTGAGACCCAAACTGGGATTAGATACCCCACTATGCTCAGCCTTAAACATAAATAATTTGTACAACAAAATTATCTGCCTGAGAACTACTAGCAACTGTTTAAAACCCAAAGGACTTGGCAGTGCTTGACATCCCTCTAGAGGAGCCTGTTCTATAATCGATAAACCCCAATAAACCTTACCACTTCTAGCTAACTCAATCTATATACCGCCATCTTCAGCAAATCCTCAAAAGGAAGAAAAGTAAGCATAATAATTATACATAAAAAAGTTAGGTCAAGGTGTAACCATGAAGTGGGAAGAAATGGGCTGAATTTTCTAATCAAGAATATGTTCACAAAATTTTTTTTATGAAACCTAATAACTAAAGGTGGATTTAGAAGTAAATTAAGAATAGAGAGCTTAATTGAATAGGGCCATGAAGCATGCACACACCACCCATCACCCTCCTCAAGCAATTCACCCAAACACTACATAATACAGACTAAACCAACTCAAGAGGAGATAAGGCATAAGAAGGTAAGCATACTGGAAAATGTGCTTGGATAAATCAAAGTGTAGTTAATTAAAGCATCTGGCTTACACCCAGAAGATTTCATACACCATTGACCACATTGAACCAAACTAACTCAACCAACCACTAACTCACCTAATGCAATAAGCCTCTAGTCAAAACATTCAATTACATGATTATAGTATAGGAGATAGAAATTTTACTTGGAGCTATAAAGTACTGTAAGGGAATTTTGAAAGAATGTATAAAGTGATAAACAGCAAAGATCACCTCTTATACCTTTTGCATAACGAGCTAGCTAGAATAATTTAGCGATAGTTTAATAGTAATAATTTAGCTAACTTCCCCCAAACCAGACGAGATGCCTATGAACAAACCACAGGGTTAAACTCACCTATGTTGCAAAAGTGTGAGAAGATTTATATGTAGAGGTGAAAAGCCTAATGAGCCTGTTGATAGCTGGTTGCCCAGAATAGAATCCCAGTTCAAATTTAAATTCACCCAACAAATCCCAAAATTATAATGTAAATTTAAAATATAACCAAAAAGATACAGCTTTTGAGAATAAGGATATCATCTTACTTAGAGAGTAAAGTTAAATAAAACCATAGTAGGCCTAAGAGCAGGCACCAATTAAGAAAGCGTTCAAGCTCAACAGCCCAACCTCTTAATTCCAAAAATCTTAAACCAACTCCTAACATACTACTGGGCTAATCTATTTAATAATAACACTTTATTATTAATGCTACTATGAGTAACAAGAAAAATTTCTCCTTGCATAAGCTTATAACAGTCAACAAATACCCACTGATAGTTAACAACATGATAAAAATAAACTACTAATAAAACACTTAGCAAACCAATTGTTAGCCCAACACAGGTATGCAACAAGGAAAGATTAAAAGAAGTAAAAGGAGCTCATCAAACACAACCCCCACCTGTTTGCCAAAAACTTCACCTCCAGCATGCCCAGTATTGGAGGCACTGCCTGCCCAGTGGCACTAGTTAAACTGCCATGGTATCTTGACCATGCAAAGGTAGCATAATCATTTGTTCTGTAAATAAGAACTTGTAGGAATGTCCACATGAGGGTTTAACTGTCTCTTACTTCCAATCAGTGAAATTGACCTTCTTGTGAAGAGGCGGGAATAAACTAATAGGATGAGAAGACCCTACGGAGCTTCAATTAACTAGTCTATAATAAGTATATTTAATCACCAATTAGGTATAATTCAATCTTATTAATGGATTAACAATTTAGGTTGGGGTGACCTCAGGGAATAAAATAACCTCCAAGTGATACAAATATAGACAAACCAGTCGAAATATAGTATCATTTATTGATCCAAGAAATTTGATCAATGGAACAAGTTACCCTAGGTATAACAGTACAATCCTATTTGAGAGTCCATATCAACAATAGGGTTTACAACCTCGATGTTGGATCAGGACATCCCAATGTTGCAGCAGCTACTAAAGTTTCGTTTGTTCAACAATTAAAGACCTAAGTGATCTGATTTCTGACTGGAACAATCCAGGTCGGTTTCTATCTATTACAACAACTTCTCCCAGTATGAAAGAACAAGAGAAGTAAGGTCTATTCTATCAGAATATTTTAGGACTAATAGAGGATATAATCTTAATCTAAATAGTCCACCTTCATTTCATAGCCCTAGAGATAGGGCTTGTTTGGGTGGCAGAGCCCAGTAATTGCATAAAACTTAAACTTTTATTCTCAGAAGTTCAAATCTTCTTCCTAAAATTATGTTTATAATTAATATCATTTCACTAATTGTACTTATCCTACTTATTGTAGCCTTTCTAACATTAGTGGAATGAAAAATCCTAGGTTATATACAACTCTGTAAAGGCCCAAACATTGTAGGATCCTATGGCTTCTTGCAACCAATTGCAGATGCCATAAAACTATTCACTAAATAACGTTTATGACCCCTACCATCATCTATCACTATATTTGTAGTAGCCCCAATCCTTGCCCTAACACTAGCCCTAACCATATTAACCCCATTACCAATATCTTACCATCAATATAAACCTAGGAATCCTATTCATACTAGCAATATCAAGCCTAGCTGTTTATTTTATGGTTCAGATGAGCCTCAAACTCAAAATATGCCCTAATTGGGACCCTTCGAGCTGTAGACCAAATAATTTCCTATGAAGTCACACTAGCCATTATCCTTCTATCAGTACTATTAACAAATGGCTCTTTTACCCTATCCACACTTATTATTACCCAATAACACCTATGACTAATCCTGCTCACATGACCCCTAGCTGTAATATGATTTATCTCAACCCTAGCAGAAACCAACTGCCCCCCATTTGATTTAACAGAAGGAGAATCAGAATTAGTTTCCAGATTCAACGTCAAATAGGCAGCCAGACAATTAACCCATTTTTCCTAGCTGAATATGCCAACATTATTATAATGAATATCCTTACAACTATCCTGTTTTTTTGGTGCATTCCACACCCCATACTTACTTAACAATAATCCATCAAAGTGTTTATAAAAACACTTCTACTAACAACTTCCTTCATATGAATTCGAGCATCCTATTCATGATTCCGTTATGAACAACTCATACATTTATTATGAAAAAACTTTCTCCCCCAGACACTAGCCCTATGCATATGACATGTAGCCTTACCCATTATAACAGCAAGTATTCCTCCAAACATAAGAAATATGTCTGACAAAAGAGTTATTTTTATTATAGAGGTTCGAGCCCTCTTATTTCTAGAATTATAGTAATTGAACCTAATCCTAAGAACTCAAAAATCTCCGTGCTACCAAACTCACATCAAATTCTACAGTATGGTCAGCTAAATAAGCCATCAGGCCCATACCCTGAAAATGTTGGTTTATCCCCTTCCTGTACTAATTAAACCTCCCATCCTTACTATCATTATATCAACTGTCATTCCAGGAAACATTATGGTACTAATAAGTTCTCACTGACTGACAATCTGAATTGGATTCAAAATAAATATACTAGCTATTATCCTTATTGTAATAAAAAAAATCAATCCATGAACCATAGAAGTGTCAACACAATATTTCCTTACCCAATCCACTGCATCTATACTCTTAATATTATCAAGTATTATTAACCTACTATTGACAGGACAATGAACAATACTAAATACCCCTAACCTAATCGCATCAAACATAATAACAGTAGCTCTGGCAATAAAATTAAGACTATCACCCTTCCACTTCTGAGTACCTGAAGTAACCCAAGGAATCACACTATCATCAGGAATAATTCTACTAACCTGACAAAAAATCGCCCCCTTATCTGTTCTATACCAAATCTCTCCATTTATAAATCAAAACTTATTTGTAGCCATAGCTATTATATCCATTTTAGGGGGAGGCTGAGGAGGTCTTAACCAAACACAACTATGAAAAATCCTAGCATACTCATTAATCGCCCACATAGGATGAATGATTGCTGTAACAACATATAACCCTACCCTAATAATATTAAACCTCATCATCTACATTACAATAACACTTGGAACATTCATACTGTTCACACTCAGTTCATCTACAGCCACACTATCACTATGTCATATATGAAACAAACTCCCACTAATTACCTCACTAATCCTAACAATCATACTATAACTAGGAGGCCTACCTCCCCTCTCAGGATTCATCCCTAAATGAATAATCATCCACGAACTCACAAAAAGCAATATAATTGTTATATCAACATTTATAGCAATTACAGCCCTACTAAACATATACTTTTATATTTGGTTAAAACACGCAACAGCACTAACTATATTCCCCTCTGTAAACACCATAAAAATAAAATGGCAATTTGAAAACACAAAAATCGAAATTCTTTTATCCCCACTAATTGTAACTTTGACCATATTACTTCCATTAATCCCAATAATACTAACACTGTTCTAGAAGTTTAAATTAAAAACTCCAAGGGCATTCAAAGTCCTAAGTAAGTGCAGTTCACTTAACTCCTAAATCTCGCCTTAAGGACTGCAAGAGTATATCTCACATCTACTGAACGCAAATCACTTTAATTAAGCTAAGCCCTTTCTAGACTGGTGGGCTATCATCCCATGAAACATTAGCTAGCAGTTAAATACCCTAGTCAAGGGGGGAGTCAAGATGGCGGAGAAGTAGGAGGAGGCACCCTTTCAACCTGTACCCTAAAGTGAGCTGATTACCTACCAAAGAACTCTGACCACCCATGAAATCAGCCTGAGATCAGAATTATACACGTCTGGATATCTACAGGAGCAGAAGAAGCCAGTGGCAGGTAAAGCAGAGTGGGTACATCAGACTGATATCGGAAGATAAACAAAAGGGGGAGGGAGCCACCAGAGGTGACCGATTGGAAAGTAGTACACCAATACAAGAGTGTCCTGCATCTGAGGACCAGCATTAACTTGGAGTCTGGTTGAAAGCACTCAAAAAACAAAGAGCAAAGGATTGCGGGGGGAAAATAGTGGGAATCTGGTCGGTTGGGGACAGGGACTTAAGTCCCGGGACCCAGGATAGCCTCCCCTGGTGCTGAGCCAGAGAGATGCGGTGGAGAAATCGGGTCTCTGTCCCTGAGCCACCAGTGCGCCTGAGCCGCCAGCATGCCTGAGAACAAGTGGGGTCTGGCTCCCGTGAGGGGCTGGGAGCCTGGCCAGAAGGCAATCCTGAAACGTGCGCATCCCACAACCTCCCTTGGGAGAGGTGCTCATAGGTACTAGCCTGGAGCTCTGTAATCCAGAAAAACCAGACATTCCCAGCCCGGGACACCAGGAAAATCTCAGTGTGCGATCTCGGCTTGGAATCTCTCTGGCGGTCTGGAGCTGCCTAGACAGCCGCCACTGCCCTGGTATTGGGTACAACGAGGAGCTCCTGCATCCACAGGGACTGTGACTCAGAACCGACTCTGCCAGCAGCTCTGCAGAGCATTCTGAGGCTTCTCTCTGAGACAGAGGTCGGGGTGCAGTTTGCTCTCGTCTAAAACTCCAAAAACCATCAAAAGCTGTCAAGGCGAGAGAAAACAGATGAAAGAACATAAACGCCCCCAGAGAACACAAGCCTGAAAAAACAGTTTCCTCAGAGCCCAACCCCTTGAGGGGACCGGGAGGACTTAACTCAGGGAACATCATTGTATGAAAACACACGTGGAAGGCCCCTCCCCCAGAAAACCAACCAGGATGGAAGGAAAAAAAAAAAAAGAAGACTACTAGAGAACAACCACCACTACTTCATAAATACAACTTTTATTTTTACTCTTTACCAATATTCTGGTTCCTTTTTTTAAATACATACAGATAATTTTTTAAACTATTTACCATCACACTGAGATGTCCAGTACATAAAATTCCTTAATAACCTTCTAACCTGAACTTTTTGATACATACATCCGTGTTCTCCTTTTGCTTTTCTATTTTTTTAATTCTTTTTTAATTTTAACTTAGTTTAGTCTAGTTTATTCTTTTTTAATTTTTATTTTCTACTATACATATAGAGTTAAACTTCAAGGTAATTCCCTTTCCCCAATCAATGCTACCCCTATAGGCAAACCAGTTTCTAATCCCCCTGTAACTTAGGAAAGTTGAGTCCCTTAACAAAAACATCCAGATACATTCAGGAAGAATCAAAATAACCTTCCTCGCCCACACTGAGAATTTATACCCACTCTCAAAATTTTTCCTTCTGCCTGTGTTTCTGTGAATTTGTGTTTGTCCTGATAATATATAAATCTTATACTTGGGGTTCTTTCTGATGAGGGTCTTCCCTTTTTTTGCTTATATATATATATTTTCTCCTGTCATATACATTTTTCAGTCTTTTTGTTTGTCTGTTTTTGTTTGTATACTTCATAAATCTTACCTTGGGGCAAATTTGGGCTGAGCCTTCTCTTCTATCTTCCCTTTTTTTTCCTGTCTCTCTCTCTCTCTCTTTCCTTTTTTCTTTTCCTTTTTATTTTTCTTTCTTCTTCTCTATTTCTTTTTCTTTTCTTTTTTCTCTCAATTGGGTGGGGAACCCTGATTGCACAGAAGTGTTCCAGGGTGCACCTTGACTGCACCACAATCAATACATCCAGCTGCATCTGTTCAGTCATCTCTTACCAAAATGACTAGGAGGAGGAATACCCAACAGAAGAAAAATACAGAGGATAGGCCGTCTGCAACAGAGCTAATGGCTATCGACATAGACAATATGTCAGAAAAGGAATTCAGACTAACAATTATCCAGGCAATAGCTAGGTAGGAGAAAGCCATGGATGACCAAACAGAATTGATTAGGGCAGAACTGAAAGCCACCAGGGATGATGTTCAAAATGCTCTCAATGAGTTCCAATCTAATCTAAATTCTATGAAAGCAAGGGTAACTGAGACAGAAGATAGAATTAGTGATCTGGAGGACAAACAGATAGAGAGAAAGAATCAGGAGGAAGCCTGGAACAAACAGCTCAGAAGCCACGAAAACAGAATCAGGCAAATAAATGAGGCCATGAAACGTTCCAATGTCAGAATTATTGGAATCCCTGAAGGGGAGGAAAAAGAAAGAAATCTAGAAGATATAGTGGAAGAAGTTGTCTATGAAAATTTTCCCAGTCTCACGAATGGAAACAACATTCATGTACTAGAGGCAGAGAGATTTCCTCTCAAGATTTTAGATTCTCGAATGTCCTCATGACACCTTATAGTTAAAATGAGGAATTATGTTTCAAGACAGACCCTCTTAAAAGCAGCTAGGACAAAGAAGCTTCTTACATACAGAGGAAAGCCCAATAGAATAACGTCAGACCTTTCCACAGAGACCTGGCAAGCCAGGAAGGGCTGGCAAAATATATTCAGAGTACTAAATGAGAAGAACATGTAGCCAAGAATACTCTATCCACCAAGACTGACATTCAAAATGGATTGAGAGATAAAGAGTTTCCAAGACTGGCAAGGCTTAAAAGACTATGCAACCGCCAAGCTGACACTGCAGGAAATATTAAGGTGGGGGGGGTCCTATAAAAGAGAAAAAATCCCAAGAATATCATTGAACAGAAATAAAGAAACAATCTACAAACAGAAAGACTTCAAAGATAACACGATGTCCATAAAAATCTATCTCTCAATAATCACTCTCAATGTGAATGGCCTAAATGCGCCCATAAAACGACACAGGGTTGCAGATTGGATAAAACGACAGGACCCATCCATATGTTGTCTACAAGAGACCCATTTTGAACTTAAGGATACACAAAACCTGATAGTGAAGGGATGGAGAAGCATCGTTCATGCCAATGGGCCTCAAAAGAAGGCCAGGGTAGCGATTCTCATATCAGATAAATTAGATTTTAAACTAAAGACTGTAGTCAGAGATACAGAAGGGCACTACATAATTCTTAAAGGGACTATCCACCAAGATGATCTAACAATTGTAAATATCTATGTCCCCAATATGGGAGCACCCAATTACATAAGAAAACTATTAATCAAGATAAAGAGTCATATTGATATGAATACAATAATAGTAGGAGATCTTAATACGCCTCTCTCAGAAATAGACAGATCATCGAAGCAGAAAATTAATAAAGAAATAAGAGCATTGAATGAAACATTGGACCAGATGGACCTCATAGACATGTACAGGACTTTCCACCCTAAAACAACAGAATACTCATTCTTCTCAAGTGCACATGGAACCTTCTCCAGTATAGACCATCTACTGGGTCACAAAGCAGGACTCAACCTATACCAAAAGACTGACATTATTCCCTGCATATTCCCAGATCACAATGCTTTGAAACTGGAACTCAATCACAAGGAAAAAGTTCAGAAGGAACTGAAACACCTGGAATCTAAACATCACCTTGCTTAAGAATGCTTGGATCAACCAGGAGATCAAAGATGAACTTAAACAATTCATGGAAACCAATGAGAATGAAGACACTTCGGTCCAAAACCTATGGGATACAGCAAAGGCTGTCCTGTGGGGGAAATACAGAGCCATCTAAGCCTCCCTCAAAAAAATTGAAAAATCCAGAATACAGCAGCTGTCTCTACACCTTAAAGAACTGGAGAATCAACAACAAATCCATCCAACTGTACACGCAAGAAGAGAAATAATCAAGATTAGAGCAGAGATCAATGAGATTGAAACGAGAGATATAGTAGAATGTATCAATGAAACTAGAAGCTGGTTTTTTGAAAGAGTCAATAAGATCAATAAACCATTGGCCACACTAATCCAAAAGAAAAGAGAGAAAGCCCATATTAATGAAATTATGAATGAAAAGGGGGAGATCACAACTAACACCAAGGAAATTGAAACAATCATCAGAAATTATTACCAACAGTTATATGTCAATAAGCTAAGCAACCTAGATGAAATCGATGCATTCCTGGAAAACTATAAACTCCAAAAATGGAAACAGGAAGAAATCGAAAACCTGAATAGACCGATATCTACTAATGAGATTGAAGCAGTGATTAAAAACCTCCCAAAAAACAACAGCCCAGGACCTGACGGATTCCCTGGGGAATTCTACCAAACTTTCAAAGAAGAAATAACACCAATTCTCCTGAAGCTGTTCCAAAAAATTGAAGCAGAAGAAAACTTCCAGACTCTTTTTATTAAGCCAGCATTACCCTGATCCCCAAACGCGGCAAAGACCCTACCAAAAAGGAGAATTTCAGACCAATATCACTGATGAATATGGTTGCTAAGATTCTCAACAAAATCCTAGCAAACAGGATCCAGCAGCACATTAAAAAGATTATCCACCATGACCAGGTGGGATTCATCCCTGGGTTACAAGGCTGGTTCAACATTTGCAAATCAATCAATGTAATAGAACAAATCAATAATAGAAGAGAGAAGAACCACGTGGTCCTCTCAATTGATGCAGAAAAAGCATTTGACAAAATCCAGCATCCGTTCCTGATTAAAATGCTTCAAATATAGGGATAGAGTTAACATTCCTAAACTTCATAAAATCTATCTTTGAAAGACCCACGGCAAATATCATCCTCAATTGGAAAAATCTTGCAGCCTTCCCGTTGAGATCAGGAACACGACAAGGATGCCCACTCTCACCACTCTTGTTCAACGTAGAATTAGAAGTCCAAGCAACCGCAATCAGAAAACAAAGAGAAATAAAAGGTGTCCAAATTGGCAAGGAAGAAGTCAAACTCTCTCTCTTCGCAGATGACATGATTCTTTATATGGAATACCCGAAAGACTCCACCCCCAAACTACTAGAACTCATACAGCAATTCAGTAACGTGGCAGGATACAAAGTCAATGTACAGAATCAGTGGCTTTCTTATACACTAACAATGAAAATACAGAAAGGGAAATTGGAGAATTGATTCCATTTACTTTAGCACCAAGAACCATAAGATACCTGGGAATAAACCTAACCAAAGAGGTAAAGGACCTGTACTTGAGGAACTACAGAACACTCATGAAAGAAATTGAAGAAGACACAAAATGATGGAAGACCGTTCCATGCTCTTGGATTGAAAGAATAAAAATTGTTAAAATGCCTATACTGCCTAGAGCAATCTATACTTTTAATGCCATTCTGATCAAAATTCAAACTGTATTTTTCAAAGAGCTTGAGCAAATAATCCTAAAATTTGTATAGAATCAGAAGAGACCCCGAATTGCTAAGGAAATGTTGAAAAACAAAAACAAAACTGGCGGCATCACGTTACCTGATTTCAAGCTTTAGTACAAAGCTGTGATCACCAAGAGAGTGTAGTACTGGCATAACACCAGACACATTGACCAGTGGAACAGAGTGGAGAGCCCAGATATGGACCCTCAACTCTATGGTCAAATAATCTTTGACAAAACAGGAAAAATATACAATGGAAAAAAAAAACAGTCTCTTCAAGAAATGGTGCTGAGAAAACTGGATAGTGATATGTAGAAGAATGAAACTCGACCATTATCTTACACCATACACAAAGATAAACTCGAAATGGATAAAAGACCCCAACGTGAGACAGGAATCCATCAGAATCCTAGAGGAGAACATAGGCAGTAACCTCTTCGATATCAGCCACAGCAACTTCTCTCAAGATATGTCTCCAAAGTCAAAGGAAACAAAAGCAAAAATGAACTTTTGGGACTTCATCATGATCAAAAGCTTCTGCACAGCAAAGGAAACAGTCAACAAAACAAAGAGGCAACCCACGGAATGGGAGAAGATATTTCCAAATGACAGTACAGTCAAAAGGTTGATATCCAGGATCTATAAAGAACTCCTCAAACTGAACACACACAGAACAGATAATCATATCAAAAAATGGGCAGAAGATATGAACAGACACTTCTCCAATGAAGACATACAAATGGCTCTCAGACACATGAAAAAATGTTCATCATCACTAGCCATCATGGAGATTCAAATTAAAACCACATTGAGTTACCACCTGACACCAGTGAGAATGGCCAAAATTAGCAAGACAGGAAACCACGTGTGTTGGAGAGGATGTGGAGAAAGGGGAATCCTCTTACACTGTTGGTGGGAATGCAATTTGGTGCAGCCACTTTGGAGAACAGTGTGGAGAGTCCTCAAGAAATTAAGAATAGAGCTTCCCTATGACCCTGGTATTGCACTGCTAGGTATTTACTCCAATGATACAGATGTAGTGAAAAGAAGAGCCATCTGTACCCCAATGTTTATTGCAGCAATGGCCATGGTCGCCAAACTGTGGAAAGAACCAAGATGCCCTTCAACGGATGAATAGATAAGGAAGATGTGATCCATATACACAATGGAGTATTATGCCTCCATCAGAAAGGATGAATACCCAACTTTTGTAGCAACATGGACGGGACTGGAAGAAATTATGCTGAGCGAAATAAGTCAAGCAAAGAGAGTCAAGTATCATATGGTTTCACTTATTTGTGGAGCATATCAAAGACACGGTGGACATGGGGAGATGGAGAGGAGAGGGAGTTGAGGGAACCTGGAAGGGGAGATGAACCATGAGAGACTATGGACTCTGAAAAACAACCAGAGGCTTTTGAAGGGGCGGGGGGGTGGTGGGAGGTTGAGGAACCAGGTGGTGGGTAATAGGGAGGGCACGTTATGCATGGAGCACTGGGTGTGGTGCAAAAACAATGAACACTGTTATGCTGAAAATAAACAAATAATAAAATAGAACTTCTCAAACTCAACACCGAAAAAAAAAAAAAAACAGATAATCATGTCAAAAAATGGGCAGAAGACATGAACAGACACTTCTCCAATGAAGACCCACAAATAATTAACAGACAGATGAAAAAATCATCATCATCATTAGCCATCAGGTAGATTCAAATCAAAACCACATTGAGATACCACCTTACACCGTTAGAATGACCAAAATTAACAAGACAGTAAACAACATGTGTTGGAGAGGATGTAGAGAAAGGGGAACTCTTCACTGATGGTGAGAATGAAAGTTGGTGCAGCCACTTTGGAAAACAGTGTGGAGATTCCTTATGAAATTAAAAATAGAGCTTCCCTATGGCCCTGCAATTTCACTACTTTGTATTTACCCCAAAGATACAGAGGTAGTGAAAAGAAGGGCCATCTGTACCCCAGTGTTCATAGATGCAATGGCCACAGACACCAAACTGTGGGAAGAGCCAAGATGCCCTTCAGACAGACAAATGGATAAAGAAGATGTGGTCCATATATACAATGGAATATTATGCCCCCGTCAGAAAAGATGAATACCCAACTTATGTATCAACATGATGGAAATGGAGGAGAATATGTTGAGTGAAATAACTCAAGCAGGGAGAGTCAATTATCATACAGTTTCACTTGTGGAGCATAAGGAATAACATGGAGGACACTGGGAGAAGGAGAGGAGAAGGAAGACATGAGAAATCAGAAGGGGAAACAAACCATGATAGACTGTGGACGATGAGAAACAAATTGTGTGTTTTGGAGGGGAGGGGTCGGGTATTGGGTGAGCCTGGTGTTGGGTGTTAAGGAAGGCATGTATTGCATGGATCACTGGGTGTGATGCATAAATAATAAATCTTGGAACACTGAAAAAATAAAATAAAGCTAAAAAAATAAAAATGATAATGAGGACGAAAATGAACTTCTGGGACTTCATCAAGATCAAAAGCTTCTGCATAGCAAAGGAAACAGTCAACAAAACAAAGAGGCAACCCACAGAATGGGAGAAGATATTCACAAATGACAGTACAAAGGGCTGATAATCAAGATCTATAAAGAACTCCTCAAACTCAACACACACAAAACAAATAATCCTATCAAAAAATGGGTAGAAGATATGAACAGACACTTCTCCAATGAGGACATACAAATGGCTATCAGACACATGAAAAAATGTTCATCATCACTAGCCATCAGGGAGATTCAAATTAAAACCTCATTGAGATATCACCTTACACCAGTTAGAATGGCCAAAATTAGCAAGACAGGAAACATCGTGTGTTGGAGAGGATGTGGAGAAAGGGGAGCCCTCTTACACTGTTGGAGGGACTGCAAGTTAGTCAGCCACTTTGGAGAACAGTGTGGAGATTCATCAAGAAGTTAAAAATAGAGCTTCCCTATGACCCTGCAATTGCACTGCTGGGTATTTACCACAAAGATACAGATTTAGTGAAAAGAAGAGCCATCTGTACCCCAATGTTTATTGCAGCAATGGCCATGGTCGCCAAACTGTGGAAAGAACCAAGATGCCCTTCAACGGATGAATGGATAAGGAAGATGTGGTACATACACACGATGGAGTATTATGCCTCCATCAGAAAGGATGAATACCCAACTTTTGTAGCAACATGGATAGGACTGGAAAAGATTATGCTGAGCGAAATAAGTCAAGCAAAGAGAGTCAAGTATCATATGGTTTCACTTTTTTGTGGAGCATATCAAAGACACAGTGGACATGGGGAGATGGAGAGGAGAAGGGAGTTGAGGGAACCTGGAAGGGGAGATGAACCATGAGAGACTATGGACTCTGAAAAACAACCAGAGGCTTTTGAAGGGGCAGGGGGGGTGGTGGTGGGAGGTTGAGGAGCCAGGTGGTGGGTAATAGAGAGGGCACGTATTGCATGGAGCACTGGGTGTGGTGCAAAACAACGAGTACTGTTACACTGAAAATAAATAAATAAATCAAATTAAATTATAATAAGAAATGAACACTGTTATGCTGAAAATAAACAAATAAAAATAAATAAATAAATAAATAAATAAATAAATAAATAAATACCCTAGTCAACTGGCTTCAAACTACTCTTGCTTTGAAGAAAAAAAAAAAAAGTTGGGAGAAGTCCAGGCAGGGTCGAAGCGGCTTCTTTGAATTTGCAATTCAACATATTTCACCACAGATCTTGGCAAAAAGAGGACTAAAACCCCCATTCTTTAATTTACAGTCTAATGCCTTTATCAGCCATTTTACCTATGTTCATAAAGTGATAATTATTCTCCATAAATCATGAAGACCCTTTACCTTTTATTTGGTGCATGAACTGGAATTGTAGGCACTGCTCTTAGCCTATTAATCCGTGCTGAATTAGGCCAACCAAGTGCACTACTAGGAGATAACCAAATCTACAACGTAAGTGTAACCTCCTATGCATTTGCAATAATTTTATACTATATAACTATCACTTTATAGTAATGCCAATTATGATTGGAGTTTTCAGAAACTGATTAGTACCCTTAATAATTGGCATCCCCGACATAGCATTTCCACAAATAAGTAATATAAGCTTTTGACTTCTGCCCCTCTCCTTTCTTCTCCTTCCAGCTTCATCCATCGTAGAAGCAGGTGCAGGAACAGGATGAATTGTGTACCATCCTCTAGCAGGAAATTTACCACATGCAGGAGCATCCATAGACGTAATAATCTTCTCCCTACATCTGGCAAGTGTCTCATTCATCCTAGGAACCATTAACTTTATTATTATCATTATCAATATAAACATCTCTGCAATATCACAATATCAAACTCCTTTATTCGTATGGTCTGTCCTGATCACAACTGTACTTCTACTCTTATGATTACCAGTTCTAGCAGCTGGTAGTATGGTGATAACAGCTGTTAGAACTGGTAATCACCATACTACTCACAGACAGAAATCTAAATACTATCTTATTTGACCCAGCTGGAGGAGGAGACCCTATTCTGTATCAACACTTATTCTAATTTTTTGGACATCCCAAAATATATATTCTAATTCTACCAGGATTTTGATTTATCTCACATGTTGTAACCTATTACTCGGGGAAAAAAAAAGAACCATTCAGCTACATAGGAATAGCCTGAGCAATGATATCTATCAGTTTCTTAGGATTTATTGTATGAGGTTTATCATAGGAATGGAGATTGGGACACGAGCGTACGTCACCTCAGCTACTATAATCATTGCAATTCCAATGGGAGTAAAAGTATTTAGCTGACTGGTCACTCTACATGGAGGGAATATTAAATGATTGCCAGCTATAGTATGAGCACTAGGGTTTATTTTTCTATTCACCGTGGGTGGTTTAACAGGTATTGTATTATCAAACTCATCATTAGATGATGACACATACTACATGGTAGCACATTTCCATTATGTCCTTTTTCAATGGGGGCAGTGTTTGTAATCATCGGCAGGTTTGTCCATTGATTCCCACTGTTCACAGGTTACACACTAAATGATATTTGAGCAAAAATCCACTTTTCAATTATATTTGTAGAAGTAAATGGACCATTCTTTCCTCAACATTTCCTAGGCCTATCAGGAATACCTCAACGATACTCCGATTATCCAGATTCTTACACAACATGAAACATGGTGTCTTCCATGGGTTCATTTATCTCATTAACGGCAGTAATATTAATAATCTTCATAATCTGAGAAACCTTCACATCCCAACAAGAGGTGATAATAGGAGAACTTACTTCAACAACCATTGAATGATTACATGGATGCCCTCCTCCATATCACACATTTGAAAAGCCAACCTAAGTATTACCAAAATAAGAAAGGAAGGAATTGAACCCACTAGAATTGGTTTTAAGCTAATATCATAACCACTATGTCTTTTTCGATAAGGAGATATTAGTAAAAATTACACGACTTTGTCAAAGTCAAATTATAGGTGGAAGTCCTTTATATATCTATGGCATACACTTTCCAAATAGGCCTTCAAGATGCAACCTTCCCTATTAGAGAAGAGCTATTACACTTCCATGACCATACATTAATAATCATATTCTTAATCAGCTCTCGTGTTCTCTACATCATTTCATTAATACTAACTACTAAACTAACACATACCTGCACTAAAGACGCTCAAGAACTTGATATGAATGATCTTACCTGCTATCATTTTAATTTTAATTGCTTTACCTTCACAATGAATCCTCTATATAATAGATGAGATCAATAATACTTCCTTGACCACAAAAACTATGGGTCACCAATGATACTGAAGCTATGAGTATACAGAATATGAAGACCTAAACTTTGACTCCTATATAACCCCAACTCAAGAGCTAAAACCTGGAGAACTATGACAATTAGAAGTTGACAATCAAGTAGTCCCACCAATAGAAATACCAATCTGCACACTAAATTTGGAGCCACAACTCAGCACTCTGCCTGCACAGCAAAAGAAAAAACTGTCCTATGGGATTACTCAAATACCCCAAATGAGGATCAACCTGCAAGGCCCTCATGACACCCCAATACCATAAGCCTCCCTGTGTACTACTTCTCTGTCTGACACAGACTGAGCCAAGACCTCCCATCAGCAACCCAGAGATCTGGCCACATATCCAGCAGAATGGACTTGCCATGGCCCTAGGCCATCATATCTACCCAATCTTGGTTTTCAGGCAGCTGTCCTTAGACCTTATCTCAGATGCCTGTGCATATGGAGGAACCTAATGCAGAAAACAGAACTCCTCCTTCCCCGTGGCAGGAAACCTTGCTGTTGGGAAGTGTGTAAAACCCTCAGAACAGAGGAAACCTGGATGACCCATGAGGCCATGCCCACTCTTGAGGGCAGCCTTGGCACAAACACACACTGTGACCCTCAGCCTGAGCCCCCATTTCAAATAAGGTCCTCAGTAGCCAGAACATGTGCCCACATATTAGACTTGCCCTTCTCCTTGGCCCAAACCCTAACCCAAGTTGGAGTTTTCCAGGCGCCCATACCCAGAACACTTTTTTGGAATCCCTCTTCTTAGGGGACCACTGAGACAGAAAAAAGTGAGCATAACATCCCCCAGAATGACACCAAACTATTGGTAGCTGGGAGTTGTCTAGCCCAGAGCCAGGAGATCCAACTTGTCATGTTCCTAGGCGCCAATGGAAGTTCGAGGTGGGTTTCTAGGCATCCAAAAATAGAGTTCTGCTCTCAAATCATTCCATAAGGGGACACTTGAGCCATCAAACAGGACTCCACTTGTTCCACAGGAGGAAACCTTGCTGTTTGTAGCAACAAACAACCCCCAGATTGAGAAAACCTCCATGGCCTCATGAGGCCACTGATCCATTCAGCGGCCATTCATGGACACAAACTCCAGCCTGAGCAAAGTCCAGCTCTCGACCTTACTTCAGATGCTGGAGATCTAGCCTCAGCCTCTGCAGATTGGGACTGCTGAGCCATCTACCCTAAAAGTAACCTTAGTTTGTGTTTTCGGACATCGGTCCTCACACTCCTGGCCCACAAGCCATCCAGATTGGGAATTCGGGAGCCACAACGCAGCACTCTGCTTGCCCACCAGAAGGAAAAATTGCCCTATGGGGTTCCACAAAAAACCCAAATGATGATAGGCCACCCTGTGCACTAGTGTTCTGACTGCCATAGCCTGAGTAACAACCTCCTCTCAGCCGCCCAGGTAGCTGGCCGCCTACCCACCAGAACAGACCTGCCATGAACCTAGGCTTTCATGACCCTAGGCCCAAATCCTAACCCAATTGTGGGTTTCCAGACACTCATACACAGAGCCTGGCTCTCAAACCCCTCCTTATGGGTACCACTGAAACAGATATCAGGATTCCTTCTTTCCCTCACAATGACTCCATGCAATTTGGAGTTGTGCAAAACCCCAAAGGAGGGAGGATCTTCCATGGTCCCATGAAGCCACCCCTACATTCCACAGCCATCCTAGACACCAATGCAAGAGACGAAAGTCTGAGCTTCCACTTCATACTCACCCTAATGTAACATCCATAGGAGCTCACCGCAGGCTCAGCAGATCGGGTCTGCCATACCCTTGGCACTAATCCTAACTTCAGCCGGTGCTTTCATAGTTCTGCACCCAGATTCCTGCCCCATAAACCCTCCAGGCTAGGTATGCCATAGCCATACCACAGAACTGTGCCTGGAGTCCCCAGGGAAGCTGGGCCTTATAGAACTTCAAGAAACCTCAAGTTTAGGAGAAACCTGCAAGCCCCTAACACCACCCCAATTTTGTAGGACGCCATGGACAAAAATGCCCAGTCTGACACAGCCAGAGCAATAACAACCTGTCAGACACCCATGCAGATGGCCCCAGAGACAGAACATTGAAGCTAATATGCCCCTAAGCTCTAATCTGGACCCTTGCTTAGGTTTTTTGGCGTCTGTCCTCAGAGGCCTGGTCTCGAATACCAACATTTGGGGGTTCCCTGAGCCACAGAACACAATACTTCCAATTCCCAGAAGGAAACATTGCTATTTGGAGCTCTATCAAAACCTCAAGGTAGTAGAATCCTGCATTGTCCCTGAGACCACAGCCACATTCGAAGGTTGCCCTGGACACAACCCGCATTGTGACCCTCAGCATCAGACTCCTTTTCAACTTAGTCCCCTGGGGAGCTCACCCCAGAGCCAGCAGATAGGACCTTCCATGTCCTTCGGCACCAATGGGAACCCTAGATGGGATTTTCAGGCATCCATACATAGACTCTGCTCTCGAATCTTTCCACACGGGGCTACCCTGAGCCATCAAACAGTATTCCCCCTGTCCTGAAGAAGGCAACCTTGCTATTTGGAGCTGTGCCCAAACCCCAGATTGGGAAAAACTCCATGTCTTCATGAGGCCACTCTTACATCAGGCGGCCTTCATGGACACAAACTCCAGCCTGAGCGGCCGTCTGACACTCACCCTTATTTCAAATGCCTGTGATCTCGCCTCAGCCTCTGCAGATCGATATTGCTGTGCCCTAGGCCCCAACCCTAACCCTAGCTTGTGTTTTCAGTCGTCCGTCTCCAGAGGCCTGGTGCACAAGCCCTCCACACTGGGAATTCTGGAGCCCCAACACAGCATGCTGCCTGCTTTCAGAAGGCAAAAAGTGGCCTACGGAATGGCACAGAAAACCCAAATTAGGATCAACCTGCACGGCCCTCAATGGCACTGCAATTTCACCGGCCACCCTGTGCACTAATGTTCTGTCTGCCACAGCCTGAGCCCCGACCTCCTGTCAGCCACCCAGGTAGCTGGCCATCTATCCACCATATCAGACCTTCCATGCCCCTAGGCCATCATCTCTACCGAACCTGGGTTCATAGGCATGTCCACAGAGGCCAGTCTAAAATCACTCCATAGGGAGGAACATGATCCAGGAAATGAAGTTCTCCTGCCCCCAGCAGGAAACCTTACTATTGGGATGTGTATAAAAACCTCAGAGTATGAGAAACCTGCATGGCCCATCAGGGCCCACCCATGGTTGATGGCCACCCTGGGCACAAACTTGCATTGTGACCCTCAGCTGAGCCACATTTTCAACTAAGCCCCCTTGATAGCTCGAACAAGAGCCAGCCTCTGAGGCCTTCATGATCCTAGGCCCAAGTCCTAACCCAAGTTTGGATTTCCAGACACCCCCACACAGAGCCCTGCTCTTGAAGACCTCCTAATATGGACGCCTGAATCAGAAAACAAGATTCTGCCTTTCTCAATGACAATGCTATTTGGAGCTGTGCAAAACCCTCAAAGAAGGAGAATCTCCATGGCTCCATTAGGGCACCCCTACATTACTCAGCCATGCTAGACACAAAAACCAGAGGCAAAAGCGAAATTTTCCATCTCACACTAGCCCTAATTTCAAATCCCAAGGGGCTTACCTCAGGGTCTGCAAGTCCAGTCTGCCATACCCTCAGCCCTAATCCTAACCAGAGTTTGTGTTTTCAGACTTCTGTCCCCAGAGTCCTGCCCCACAAACCCTCCAGCCTGGATATTCCATAGCCACCTCACAGGACTCTGCCCACCCTCCATAAGGAAGCTGGGCCATTTAGAGCTTCAAGAAACCTCAAAAATACAAGAAACCTTCAAGGCCCCTGAGACCACCCCAATTTCATAGGACGCTCTGCACAAAAATGCATATCTGACATATCCTGAGCAACTATCTCCCGTCAGACACCCAGATAGATGGCCCCAGAGAGAGAAGATTGAGCCTGACAGACCCTAGGCTCTAATCTGTACCCTCTCTTAGGTTGTCTGGCATGTGTCCCCAGAGGCCTTCTCTCGAATACCAACAGTTGAGGCATCCCGAGATACAGAACACAACACCTCCTGTCTCCAGAAGGAAAACTTGCTATTTGGAGCTGTGTCAAAACCCCAGGGTAGTACAATCCTGAATGGCTCCTCAGGCCAATGTCACATTCGAAGTTCGTCCTGGACACAAGCCACAATGTGACCCTCAACATGAGACACCTTTTCAACATAGCCCCCTGGGTAGCACGCCCCAGAGCCAGCAGATAGGACTTGCCATATCTCTCATCTCCAATGGGAACCCTAGGTGGGTTTTTCAGGCATCCATATGTAGAGCCTGCTCTTGAATCTTTCCATATGGGGGAGTGTTGAGCCATCAAACAGCACTCCCCTGTGAGGAAGGAAACCTTGATGTTTGGAGCTGTCCAACCCCAAGACTGGGAAAATCCCATGGCCTCATGAGGCCACCGGTACATTAGGCAGCCCACATGGAAAAAACCCCAGCCTGAGCCAACATCTGACACTCAGCCTTATATTAGATGCCAGTGATTTCACATCAGCCTCCCCAGGATGGGCCTGCCATACCCCAGAGTCCTGCTGCACATGCCCTCCATATTGGGAATTTTGGAGCCCCAACACAGCACTCTGCCTGCCTTTCAGAAGGCAGAAGTGGCCTATTGGACTGCACAAAATCCACAAATGAGGATTAACCTTCACGGCCCTCGAGGGCTCCTCAAATTCATAGGCCGCACTGTGCACTTATGTAATGTCTGCCACAGCCTGAGCCCAGACCTCCCATCAGACACCCAGAAAGCTGGCCGCATATCCAGCAGGTAGGGCCTGCCATGGCCCTAGGCCATCATCTCTACCCAATATGGGTTTATAGGCATCTATCCCCAGAGGCCTGGTATCAAATACCTACATTTGGGAAACCTGATCCACAAAACAGAAGTCCTGCTGTCCCGCAGCAAGAAACCTTGCTATTGGCATGGGTTAAAACCTTCAGAGTATGGGAAACCTTCATGGCTCCTGAAGTCCCACCCACTGTTGAGGGTTGCTCTGGGCACAAACCAGCATTGTGATCCCCAGCTTGAGCCACGTTTTCAACTAAGCCCCTTCTGTTAGTTGACTTAGAGCTAGCATATGAGGCCTGACGTGACCCTAGGCCCAAAGACTAATCCAAGGTTGGGTTTCCAGGCACCCACACACAGAGTCCTGCTCTTGAATCCCTCCTTAGGGGCACCCCTGAATCAGAAAACAGGATTTCTCCTTTCCCCCACAATGACACCATGCTATTTTGAGTTAATCAAAACCCCAAAGAGGTAGAATCTTCCATGGACCCATGAGGCCACTCCTACATTCCGTGGCCACCCTAGGCACAAAAACCAGAGGCAAAAGCCTGAGCTTACACTTCACACTCGCCCTAATTTCAGATCCTATGGGGCTCTCCTCAGTGTCTGCAGATCGGGCCTGCCATATCCTCGGCCCTAATCCTAACCCTAGTTGTCATTTTCAGACTTCTGTCACCAGAGTCCTGCCCCACAAACCCTCCAGCCTGGGTGTTGCATAGTCACACCACAGGACTGTGCTTGCACTCCAGAAGGAAGCTGGGCACTTTAGCGCTTCATGAAACCTCAAGAATAGGGGAAACATGCAAGGCGGCTGAGGCCACCCCAGATTTGAAGGACACGCTGGACAAAAATGTGCAGTCTGAAACACCATGAGCAACAACCTCCCATCAGACACTGAGGTAGATGGCCCCAGAGAGAGAAGATTGAACCTGACATGCTCCTAGGTTCTCATCTGTACCCTAGTTTAGGTTTTCAGTTATCTGTCCCCAGAGGTCTGGACACAAATACCAACATTTGGGGGATCCCTGAGCCATAGAACCCAACAACTCCTGGCCCCATCAGAAACTTTGCTATTTGAGGCTAGGTCAGATCCTCAGGGTAGTAGAATCCTGCATGGGCCCTGAGGCCTCCACCACATTCGAAAGTCACCCTGGACACAAACCCGCATTGTGAGCCTCAGCATGAGAATCTTTTCCAAAACAGCCCCCTGGGTCACTCGTCCCAGAGCCAGCAGGTAGGACCTGCCATATCCTTCGGCTGCAATGGGAACCTTAGGTGGGGTTTTCAGACATCTGTACATAGACTCTGCTCACTAATCTTTCCATACGGGGGCCCTGAGCCATCAAACAGCACTCCCACTGTCCTGCAGAAGGAAACATGTTGTTTAGAACTGTCCCCACCTCCCAGATTGGAAAAAATTCCATGTCCTAATGAAGCCACCCCTACATCATGCAGCCCTCATGGAAACAAACTCCAACCTGAGGAGATGTCTGACACTCCCCCTTATTTCAGATGCCTGTGATCTCGCCTCAGCTTCTACAGATCGGGACTGCTGTGCCCTATTCCCTAACCTAACCCTAGCTTGTGTTTCCAGTCTTCAGCTCCCAGAGACCAGGGGCACAAGTCCTCCACGATGGGAATTCTGGAGCCCCAACACAGCACTCTGCCTGCCTTTCAGAAGGCAAAGGTGGCATATGGGACTGCACAGAAAACTCAAATAAGGATCAACCTGCACGGCCCTCAAGGGCACCGAAATTTCAAAGGTGCCCTGTGTCCTAATGTTCTGTCTGCCACAGCCTGAGCCCCGATGTCCTCTCAGCCACCCAGATAGCTGGCCACATATTCAGAAGATGGGACTTTCCATGGCCCAAGGCCATCATTTCTACCCAACCTGGGTTTTCAGACATCTGTCCCCAGAACTTAGCTCAAATCCCTGCCTATGGGGGAACCTGATGCACAAAAGAGTACTACTACTTCTTCCCAATGGCAGGAAAACTTTCTGTTGGAATGGGTGACCAACCCTCTGTGTGGGAGCCCCCTGCATGGCCCATGAGACCACGCTCCCTCATGAGGGCCACGCTGGGCACAAACACACATTGTAAACCTCAGCCTGAGCCCATTTTCAAACAAGCCAACTCAGTAGCTGTACCAGGAGCCCAAATACTAGGTCGTGGTGCCAAACCCCAAGGACAATTTCCTAACCCTCGGTGGGGTTTTCCTGGCACGTGGACCCAGAGTCTGTCTCTGGAATCCCTGTTTTGGGGGGAAACCTGAGATGGAAAACAGGACTCTTAACTTCTCCCAGAATGACACCAAACTATTGGGAGCTGGGCATAATACCCAGATAGGGAGAATCTTCATTGGCCCCATGAGGCAACCCCAACATTCGGCAGCCATCCTAGACACACAGTCCACAGACAAAAGCCTGAGCTACCGCCTGTCATTCGGCCTAATTTCTGATCCCATGGAGCTCGCATCAGGGGCTACAGATCGGGCCTGCCATCACCTCAGCCATAACCCTAAGCCGATTTTGTGTTTGCAGACTTCTGTCCCCAAAGCCCAGTCCCACATGTCCTCCATGATGGGGCCTCCAGAGCCACACTGCAGGACTGTGCCTGTCCTCCCAAAGGAAACTCTGCCCATCCCCATTGTCCAAAGCCTACCAATTAGGAGAAACATGCAAGGCCTCTGAGCCGACCCCAATTTCATAGGCCACTCTGGACAAAAATGTACACTCTGACACAACCTGAGCACCTACCTCCAGGCATACACCTAGGTAAAAGGCCTCAGAGTCAGAAGATCGAACCTGACATACCCCTAGGATCTATAGGAAAACTAGCTTAGGTTTGCAGGCATCTGTCCCCAAGGCCTGTTATCAAATACCAACATAGGGTCTAACATGTGATCCCTGAACCACAAAACAGCACAACTCTTATCCCCAGAAGGAAGCCTTCCTCTTGGGAGCTGTGTCAAACCCTCGGGGTAAGAGAATCCTGCATGGCCCCTGAGCTACTGCCATATTCTAACATATCCCAGGACACACACCAGCATTGTGACCCATCAGCATGAGACTTCATGTGAACTCAGTCCCCTTGGTACTTAGCCCCAGAGCCACCAGATCGAACCTGCCATGTTCCTTGGTTGCAGTGGTAACGTGAGGAGGGCTTTGCAGTCATCCATGCAGAGAACTCTGCTATCAAAACTTCCCACATGGGGACACTGGAGCCATAAAAAACAACTCCCCCTTTCCCGCAGAAGGAAACCTTGCTGTTTGGAGCAGCTCACAAGGCCCAGCGTGGGAAAACCTCCGTGGCCTCTTGAGGCCAACCCTCCATAAATCGGCCATCATGGACACAAACTCCAGCGTGAGCGAACAGCTGGCACTCGCCCTTACTCAGGTGCTGGAGGTCTCGAATTGGCCATTGCATGTTAGGGCCAATTTAATGTTAAAACCTGTTTAACTATTAGGGCTCTCTTAGCCAGAGAGACTCAATGCTTGGCACAGAATAAGGCTTTGCAAAACATTAACTCTGTCTCAGTCTTCTTCCTTTGATAACGGACCCCATCACTGCACATTGGAAATGTCATGACCTCTGCCCTAAACTTAATCCTAGCTTCTGTTTCAGACTTCTGTCCTCACACTCCTGGCCCGCAAGCCCTCCAGACTGGGAATTCTAGGGCCACAACGCAGACTTTTGCCTGCCCACCAGAAAGAAGTAGTATCCTATGGTTCTGCCCAGAAACCCCACATGAGGATCCACTGGCATGGCACTCGACGGCACCCCCATATCATATGCCGCCCTGTGCACTAATGCTCTGTCTGAAAGAGCCTGAGCCCAGACTTCCTGTCAGCCACCCAGATAGCGGGCCCCATATCCCGCAAGTAGGACCTGCCGTGGTCCGAGGCCGTCATCTCTACCCAACCTGGGTATTCAGGCATCTGTCCACAGACCTTAGCTCAAATCCCTGCTATGAGGGAACCTGAAGCATAAAAGAGTACTCCTCATTCCCCATGGCAAGAAACCTTGATGTTGGGATGGGTGTCCAACCCTCAGAGTGGGAGCCAGCAACATGGCCCCTGAGACCACGCCCACTCATGAGGGCCACCCAGGACACAAACAGGCATTGTGACCCTTAGCCTGAGGACTTTTGCTAACAAGCTCCCTTGGGAGCTGGACCAGGAACCCTATACTGGGCCTGCCATGCACCTAGGCCTAAATCCCATCCTTCCGGGGGGTTTTCCAAGCATCCGGACCCAGAGCCTGTCTCTGGAATCCCTGTTTGGGGGGGAACACTGAGGTGGAAAACAGGACTCTTCCCTTACCACAGAATGACACCAAACTATTGGGAGCCGGACAAATCCCCATAGAGGGAGAATCTTCCATGGCCCCATGAGGGGCCTACATTCCCCAGCCAACCTAGACTACACAATCCAGAGACAAAAGCCTGAGCAACCACCTCCCACTGGCCCTTATTTCAGATCCCGAGGAGCTTCCCTCAGAGTCTCCAGATCGGGCCTGCCATCACCTCGCTGCTAACCCTAACCTGAGTTTGTTTGTAGACTTCTGTCCCCAAAGCCCTGGCCCACATGACTTCCAAGGGGCCGTGCAGCCACATCGCACGACTGTGCCTGCCCTCCCGAAGGAAACTCTGCCTGTCACAGTTGTTCAAACCCTCCAGATTAGGAGAAACCTGCAAGGCCCCTGAGTCCACCCCAGGTCCTCTGGACAAAAATGCGCACTGTGACATAACCTGAGCACCCATCTCCAGGCAGACATCCAGGTAATTGGGCCTAGAGTCAGAAGATTTACACTGACATGCCCCTAGGACCTCACTGGAATCATAGCTTAGGTTTTCAGACATCTGTCTCCAGAGGTCTGTTCCCAAATACCAATACATGCTCCAACATGTGGTCCCTGAGCCACACAAAAGAACCCCTCCTGTCCCCAGAAAGAAACCTTGCTCTTGGGAGCTGTGTCAAACCCTTGTGTAGGAGAATCCTACATGGCTGGTGAGCCACCATCCACATACCAAGGTCTCCCTGGACACAAACCAGCATTGTGACCCATCAGCATGAGAGTCCATTTCAACTCAATCCCCTGGGGACCTCGCCCCAGAGCTAGCTGCTCGAATATGCCTTGTCCCTAGGAGCCAATGAGAATGTGAAGTGGGGTTTCCAGGCAACAATCCTTAGAGCCATGCTCTGGAATTTTTCCATATGAGGCAGCCTTGACCATCCAACAGGACTCGCCTGTCCTGAATAAGGAAACCTTGCTGTTTGGAGCAGCTCACAACCCCCAAAGTGGGAAAAACTTCATGGCCTCATGAGGCCACCCCTCCATTCAGGGGCCGTCATGGTCGCAAACTCCAGACTGATCCAACGTCTGATACTCTCCCTTACTTCAGATCCTGGATATCTTGATTCAGCCTCTGCAGAGTGGGCCTGCCGAACCCTCGACCCAAAATGTAACCCTAGCTTGTGTTTTCCGTCTTCAGTCCTCACACTCGTGGCCCACACGCCCTCCAGATTGGGAATTCTCGAGCCACAACACAGCACTCTGCCTGTGCACAAGAAGAAAAAAGTGCCCTATGGGGCTGCCAAGAAACCACAAATGGGGATCAACCTGCATGGCGCTCAACCACACCCCAAATTCCTAGGCTTCCCTGTGCACTTTTCTCTGTGACACAGCCTGAGCCCAGACCTCCAGTCAGACACCCAGACAGCCTGCCGCATATGAAGGAGGTCGGTTCCACCATGGCCAATGGCCATCATATCTTCCCAACCTGAGTTTTCATGCATCTGTCCCTAGAACTCAAATCCCTGTACGTGAGGAAACCTGATGCACAAACCAGAATTCCTCCACCCCATGGAAAGAACCCTTGCTGTATGGATGGGCGTCAAAGTCAACCCCTCAAAGTAGGAGAAACCTGCAATGGCCCATGAGGCCACACCCATGTCTGAGGGCCAGTTTGGGCACAAACACGCATTGTGACACTCAGCCTGAGCCCTGTTTTCTTTTTTCTTTTTTTTTTTAAGATTTTATTTATTTATTTGACAGAGAGAGATACAAGTAGGCAGAGAGGCAGGCAGAGAGAGTGAGAGGGAAGCAGGCTCCCTGCCGAGCAGAGAGCCTGATGCGGGACTCGATCCCAGGACCCTGAGATCATGACCTGAGCCGAAGGCAGCGGCCCAAACCACTGAGCCACCCAGGTGCCCCCTGAGCCCTGTTTTCAAATGAGGTCTCTCGGTAGTGGAACAAGAGCCAGTATATCGGGCTTTCCATGCCCCGAGGCCCCAATCCTATCCAAAGGTGAGGTTTACCAAGTCCTCTGTAACTGGGGCTCTGTTCTGGAATCCCTCATTTGGAGGGACCACTGAGACAGAAAACAGGACCCCGCCCTTCCAACAGAATGACCCCAAACCCTTGTGAGCCAGGCCAAATCCCCAGAAAGGGAGAATCATCCAAGGCCCATGAGGCCACACCTCAATTTCATGTCCATACTTAACACAAAATCCAGAGACAAAAGCCTGAGCTACTGCTTGCCCCTATGTCTTGTCCTGAGGAGTTCCCCTCGCGGTTGGTAGATTGGGCTTGCCATACCCTCAAACCAAAACCTACCCAGAGTTTGTGTTTTCAGAATTCTGTCCCCACAGCCCTGACCCACACACCCTCCAGGTTAGGGCCTCTGGAGGCACACCGCAGGACTATGCTGGCCCTCTCGAAGGAAACTGTGCCCATTCCATTTGATACAACTCTACAGATTGGAGAATGATACAAGGCCCCCGAGGTAATCCCAATTGTGTAGTCATCCAGGGACCAATAGGTGCTTTCTGACAAAACCTGAGCCAATCCCTCTACTCAGACTCCCAGACAAATGTCCCCAGAGACAGAGGATTGAACCAGACAGGGGCCTAGGCCCTAATCTGAACCCTAGCTTAGGTTTGCAGTCATCTCTCCTCAGAGGACTGTTCTCGAATACCAGCATATGGGTGTTTCCTGAGGAACAAAATACAACACCTCTCTTTTCCAGAGGGGAAACTTGCTACTTGGAACTGTGTCAAACCCTCTGGGTAGGAGAAACCTGCAGGAACTCTGAGCCACCACCACATTCCAGGGTCTCCATGGAAACAAACCCGCATTATGACCCATCCTCAGAGAGTCCATTTGAACTCAGCCCCCTGGGGAGCTCAGACAGAGCCAGAAGATCAAATCTGATTTGTCTCTAGGATCCAATGGGAATGCGAGGTGCGGTTTTCAAGCATCTATCCTTAGAACCGTACTCACGAATCTTTCCATATGGGGCATCCTTGAGCCATCCAACAGGACTCGCTCGTCTGGCATATTGAAACCTTGCTGTTTAGAGCAGCCCACAACCCCCAGAGTGGGAAATCGTCCATGGCCTCATGAGGCCACCCCATCATTCAAGGCCCATTATAGTCGCAAACTCCAGCCTGAGCGAATGTATGATACTCTGTCCCCAGAGACAGAAGATTGAACCGTACTTACCCCTAGGTGCAAATCTGAACCCTAGCTTTTGTTTCCAGGTATCACTCCTCAGAGGCCTATTTTCGAATACAAGCATATGGGTGTTCCTGAGGCAAAAAACAGAACACCTCTCAACTCAACATGGGAAGCTTGCTATTTGGAGCTGTGTAAAACTTTCCGGGTAGGAGAATCCTGCAGGCTCCCTGAGCCACCACCACATTCTAAGGTCTCCCTGGACACAAACCAGAATTGTGAACCATCAGCATGAGAATCCCTGTAAACTCACCCTCTTGGCACTTCGCCCCAGAGCCAGGAGACTGAAACCGTCATGTTCCTCAGCTGCAATGGTAATGCAAGGTGGGCTTTCCAAGAATCCATGCCGAAGCTCTGCTATCCAATATTTCCATATGGGGGACCCTAGGCCCTCTAACTGGATGCCCCCTTTAGTGCAGAAGGACACCTTGCTGTTTGGAGCAGATCACAAGCCCCAGCATGGGAAAACAACCATGGCCACATGAGGCCACCCTTCCATTCATCGGTCATCATAGACACAAACTCCAGTGTGAGTGGACATCTGACACTTGCACTTACTCAGGTGCTGGAGATCTCGAATCAGCTGCTGCACATTGGAACTGCCACATGTTCGGTACTGAACTGAACCATAGTTTGTGTTGTCAGACTTCCGTCCTCACACTTCTGGTCTGCAAGGCCTCCTGACTGTTCATTCTGGAGCCATGGCACAGCCTTCTGCCTGCCCACCAGAAAGAAGTTCCCTATGGGTCTGCCCAGATATCCCACATGAGAATCCACCTGCACGGTCCTCAAAGGCACCCCAATATCATGGGCCATGCTGTGCACTAATGCTCTGTCTGACACAGCCTGAGCCCCGACCTTCAGTCTGCCACCCAGATAGCAGGCCCCTTATCCTGCAGGTGGGACCTGCCATGATCCGAGACCATCATCTCTACCCAAGCTGGTTATTCAGGCATCTGTCCCAGACCTTAGGTCAAATCCCTGCCTATGGGAGTAACTGAAGCACAAAAGTGTACTCCTCCTTCCCCATGGCAGGAAACCTGGCTGTGGGAATGGGTGTCAAAACCTCAGAGTGGAGCCAGCTGCATGGCCCATGAGACCATGCCCACTCAGAAGGGTTGCCCTGAGCACAAACAGGCATTGTCACCCTCAGCCTCAGCCCGCTTTCAAACAAGCCCGCTCGGGAGCTGGACCAGTAGCCCCTATATGGGACCTGCCATGCCCCTAGGCCGAAATCCTAAGCCTCGGTGGGATTATCCAGGCACCGGGACCCAGAACCCATCTCTGGAATCCCTGTTTGGGTGGGATCCTTGAGACAGAAAACAGCACTCGTCCCTTCCCACAGAAAGACGCCTAACTCTTGGGAGCCGGGCAGAATTCCCAGAGAGGAAGACTCTACCATGGCCCCATGAGGCCACCCCTACATTCCATTGCCCTCCTAGACACACCACTGAGACAGATAATCCTGCACTACTGCCTCCCAGCCACCCGAATTTCAAATCCCTAGGAGCTGTCCTCAGGGTCTGCAGATCGGGCTTGCCATCACCTCGCCCCTAACCCTAACTAAAAGGGCCTACTTAATCAGAGGGAGCCATTTTGTTGTTTATGCAGTAACTTGGATTGACCTTATGCAGTAAATTTAGATTGATCTTATGCAGTAAACTTAGACTGTCCCTCCCTCTCCCAGAGGAACTTACTTGCAATGCCCATATACAAGGGTGGATCAGGCCAGGTAGAGATAGCCAATCATTGGGGCGTGCATACTGTCTCCCTAGCTACCGTCCCAGGTAACAAAGCCCAGATACAAGGGCGGGTCAGGCCATTGGAGACATCTAATCAGTGGGGCACGCATATATCTACTAGGGTGAATTGTAATTCAATTGGCCACCCGTGTGTGACCTAACAAGACTTTGCAGTTTTCTCTGTGGATTGTAATCTCATTGGCCACCTGTGTGTAGCCAGGCTCAACCACATGGCCTTTATCCTATAAAAGTTAGTCTATGAGGTAGGGAGGGGTCGCATCTTTGCAAGAGATGGCCCTGACCAGTCAGTTTGATTCTCGATGCTTGAAGCAAAAGAAAGCTTTGCTTGACCTTCACTTTGTATCAGACTCGTTCCTTTGATTACGGAACCTAACATTGGGGGCTCATTCAGGATTAAACGATAAGAACTGAGCCTGGATCAGAATTTCTGGGAAAAGCCTCCAGAGGTAAGAACATGGGATCCTGTCTGTCTGGTTGTGGAGCACCAGTGTATGGCCCACCAGGGAGAAGCTGGATGCCGCCATGCTCCCCAGGGCTGGAGTGGGTGTGGGGTGCCTCTTCCCTCCACTGGGGCATCGCCAGGGGGTTCAAGTGCCCCTGGGAAGTCAGGGGATCATCGGACAGTTTGTGTCCCCCTCGGTGTTCAGGGGATTGCCTGGGGGTTTGAGTCACCCTGAGCTGTCTGGGGCTTACCAGTAGGTTTGAGTCCCCCTAGGCAGACTCTGGTGTTTCCAGTCCCCCTAGGTGGCCTCTAGGGGTTTGAGTCCCCTTAAGCGGTCACCAGGGGGATCGAGTCCCCCACTGTTTCAGGGGTTTAGAATCCCCCTAAGGTGTCACCAGGGCATTCGTGGTACCCCAAGGCAGCCAGTGGGTTCAAGCCGCCATAAGTGGTCAGTTGGTTTGAGTCCCCCTAGAAAATCCCCACCGGTGGCAGGACTGCTGGGCCTGCAGTTGTCTTTGTCTTGTCTTTTTGTGTTGTTTAGTGTGATTGAAGGAATGGGGCAAGCAGAGAGTAAGGGGACTCTGACTTTCGTCTCTCTGTTCCGCATAATAGATGGGGGCTTCTCCCTCACTCATTTCGTGTTTTAAGGGCTATGACTGGAGCCAACTGAGGTTAGTCTAACTGGAGACAGAGACTTTAAGGAATATTACCAAGCAGCTGCCTAAACTCCCTTTGTTTCAGGGACTTCCTGTCTTCTGTGGCCCGATATGGACTACCTAGCCCCTCCCCCTTTCTGGCTGGAAAGCATGGTGTCTGAAGTGTAGCGGGCCCAGGTGGAATGTGAAATCAGTTAACAAAGAGATGACTAAACTAATGGTTAATTGTCTGTCTCAGTGTTTTAATGGCTAATTGTTAAAGTAGCTCTCAAACTCTTTGGTAACCTGAAACTGTGAAGGGTTGCTTGGATGACAAATTGAATTAAATTTGTTGGACATCTAGGTCTTAGCCAAATGGGATAAAATGCTAGAGCGTTGGTTGCTGGAACTGGGTTTGTGCTTTTGAAATCTGTTGGTAAACGTGTTTGGTGCTTAATTCATTCATAAATTTGCCTTCTAAGAATTCTCTTGTAAAATGACTTCCACCTTAAAGGGAATTCATATGGGAAGACTTTCAGGACAAAGACAGATCTTTGATAAGTTAAAATCCTGGAACTGAAATGGGTAAGAATTTCCAGAATAAAAGCTGCATTCAGACTAAACCAGAATTAGAAACATGGGACTAGATGAACTGAAAGATTGACCTTTTGTCTTATTTTAAACATTACTGGTTCTATAATGTTTGCTCTTCCAGACTAGGGAAACGTTTTCTTAAGTTATCTGTAACTTACAGAGATGTAAATGTAAATGTTTGTTTACCTAAGCTAGACAACTTGAGGTAAATTTCAGAGAAGTTGCATGACAGCTCGTTTAGACAGTCTTGCTTTTGCCAGTCAGTCAGCCCTGGATAAGGGAGAAAACTTCAGAAAATGGAAGGATTTGAAGGGAAAAATCTGACTGAGTTAGTGGGAATAACAGAAAAGGTGTTTAACACTAGGGATGTACAGAAGGAAGGTTTTGGCATTACATGAGCCAGGTAGGGGATGGTAACTGGGAGGAAAATCATAAGCACAGAGAAGGCAGGCAGGAAGCCTTAGATTCAGATCAGTGTGCTTACTGTAAGGAAAAACGACATTGGGCCAGGGAGTGCCCCAAAAGGAAGAGGGCAATGCTGGCCACCAGAGACTGAAAGGGCCATAGTTCGGAGCCCCTCCCCAAACCTTGGGTAAAATTGAAGTGTGGGGGATATCAATTGATTATTTGTGGACACAGGAGCAGAATTTTCTTCATTGCTTATCTCAAAGATGCATTTTTCAGCATATCTTTAGCAAGGGAGTCTCAACCCCTCTTTGCTTTTGAATGGTCCGACCCACAGGAAGGATTCCAAGGCCAGCTCACCTGGACAAGACTTCGCCAAGGATTCTAGAATTCACCCACTATCTTCGGCGAGGCCCGACATGAGGATTTGCGTGAGTACAGAACCTCCAACCCGGGAGTCACTCTGTTAAACTATGTTGATGACTTGCTGATATCCACTGAGGACTATGAGTTATGCTTGCAGGAGACAAGAACTCTCTTAAAGACTCTTCAGGAAAAGGGTATAAGGTGTCAGGAAAAAAAGCAGAGCTCTGTCAGAGCCACACCACTTATCTAGGCTTTGATCTCCATGAGGGAGTGTGTTCACTGCCTGAGTCCAGGAAACAGGTGATTACCTGATACTCCCTCCCCTCCATGTCATAGGAAGTGAGGGAGTTTCCTGGGATGGTGGGCTACTATAGCCTGTGGATACCACGGTTTACAGAGATTGCCCGACCTCGCTATGAACCGGCAAAAGGGGGGCACACTATGATGAATTTCGGGAATTACAAAAAGCCTTACTGAGTGCCCCAGCATTGGCCATCCCAGATGTTACCAAGCCCTTCCACTTGAATGTGGATGAAAAAGCAGGCATGTCCAAAGGAGTTTTGACTCAGACTCTCGGGCTTTGGCAAAGCCCAGTAGCCTATCTTAGCAAGAAACTAGATCCAGTAGCGGCTGGGTTCCCTCCGTGTCTCCGCATAATTGCTGCCATGGCCCTCCTGATCAAGGAGGCAAGTAAACTGACTTTGGGTCAAAATCTCATCTTGACCACCAACTACACTATCAAGGACCTTCTCAGGACCCCACCCACCTGATGGAAGACGAACTCCCAAGTGACAGTATCAGGCCCTCCTCCTCAACGAACCATGAGTGACCTTCTGGCCCCCAGTGGTGCTAAATCCAGCCACGCTGCTGCTGGAGGAGCTGGCTGACCACCCACACGATTGCGGGTAGGTCCTAAACCAAGTAACAGGAGTAAGGCTGGACCTCAGAGACATTCCCCTTCTGGATGCAGAAATGACTCTGTTCACAGACAAGAGTAGCTACATGATTGATGGAAAGAGGTATGCAGGGGCTGTGGTAGTTTCCCCTGAGCAGGAACTCTGAATGGCCGCCCTGCCACATGGAACATCGCTGCAAAATGTGGAGCTGATTGCACTTACCAAGGAATGCCAGATGGCTGAAGGTAAAACCACCAACATCTATATGAACAGAAGGTATGCCTTTACTACTATCCATATACATGGGGCTATTTATAAAGAAAGGGACCTACTAACAGCAGAAGGAAAAGGAATTAAAAACAGAGGAGAAATATTGGCTCTCCTCCAGGCTATTTGGGACCCAAAGAGGTGGCAGTTATGCACTGCTCAGGACACAAAAAGGGAACTGATCTGATTTTGAAAGGAAACCAATTAGCAGATGAAGCAAGCAATCTGAGAAACAGTGCAAGAGCTGGTTACCCTCCCAGCTCCAGTCCTACCAGAAAAACCGAACTACTCTGAAGAAGATTTAAAGTATTTACAAAAATGGGCTAATTTAGACCATGAAGGGGATTGGACTAAGACTAAAGCCAGAAAGTTAGTTCTTCCTCAGATACTAGGTAAGAAGTTAGTAGACCAGATACATCAGGATACTCATTTGGGGACACGAAAACTCAAAGAACTTATAGGCAAGCAGTTCCATGTTTCTAAATTAACCATATGGTTTAGGATGTAGTTTATAGATGTGCTCAAATGCCAGGCAGTTAATGTGGGAGGAACTAGAATGGGAAGAGGTAAAAGACAAAGAGGTAAGGAACAAGGCATTTATTGGAAATAGATTTTACAGAGATGAAACCCAGAAAATATGGGCATAAGTATATGTTAGTTTTTGTAGATACCTTTTCAGGCTTGGTGAGGCTTTTTCTGCCAAACATGAGATGGCAGGAGTGGTAGCCAAAAAGCTACTAGAGGTTTGGTTTACCTCTTGGGATCAGGTCAGACAACAGTCCTGCATTTGTGAGTTCAGTCTCACAGGCATTGGCCAAGGCCATGACCACTAATTGGAAACACATTGTGCCTAATGGCCCCAGAGTTCTGGGCAAGTAGAGAAAATGAACTGGACTCTTAAAGAGACCTTGACAAAGCTAATTCTGGCAGTGGATGGGTGGATCTCCTTCTTTTCGCCATCCTCAGGGTGCGATGTGCATGCTACTTAAACAAGATGACCCCATTGGCGCCTGGGTGGCTCAGTGGGTTAAAGCCTCTGCCTTCAGCTCAGGTCATGGTCCCGGGGTCCTGGGATCGAGCCCCACATCGGGCTCTCTGCTTGGCAGGGAGCCTGCTTCCTCCTCTCTCTCTGCGTGCCTCTCTGCCTAGTTGTGATTTCTCTCTGTCAAAGAAATAAAAAATTAAAAAAAAAAAAAGAGTCTCTTTCTAAAAAAAAAAAAAAAAAAAGATGACCCCATTAAAATAATGTCCAGGAGACTGCCCCTGCTCTGCCCTAGGCTACAAGAGGTTGCTCTAACAGAAATGACTGATCAGTCTATACTCAAGTCACAGCAGGTATTACAGTCTGTCTTAAAAAGAACCCGCACAGGGATCCGAACTGCCCACACTAAGATGGAGATGGAGGTGGAACCACATCCTTACCAACCCGGGGACTTGATTTGGATACATCGCCTCCAAGTAAGAAACTTGGAGCCTCACTGGAAGGGACCATGCACTGTCATCCTGACAACCCCACAGCAATAAAAGTAGAAGAAGGCATCAGGGTCTGGATTCATGCCAATCATGTCAAACGAGCCGAGGACAAGGATGTCCCCCAGAGATGGAAGCCCCAGCCAATGGACCCCACTGACCATGGACTAAAGCTAAGACTCAAAAAACTGTGAGTGTATTGTTTCTCCTATTGTTACATGTTTATGTAAAGTATAGGTGGGAAATTAGGTGAACGAAATTAGGAAAAATGGAAAAGATTATAAAAAGCGGTGAATGGCTAACTCATCAGCTGTCTGTGTGCTAATTTTACTTTTGGGCCCCTGCATTATAAATGCCCTAATGTCATTTTTATAAGAGAAAACTGGAGCGATAAAAATGTTAGTCTTACATGCTCAATATAACATAGAAATGGCTGAAAAGTCAAGGATTTGACTAATCTCCAAAGAAAAGTGGGGAATGTAAGGGCCTATTTAATCACAAGGAGCCATTTTGTTGTTTATGCAGTAAATTTAGATTGGCCCTATGTAGTAAACTAAGATTGACCCTATGCAGTAAATTTAGATTTACCCTGCCCCTCCCAGAGAACTTGCTTATAAAGCCCAGATACAGGGGTGGGTTAGGCCAGGTGGAGACATCCAATTAGTGGGGCACATATATATCTACTAGGGCGAATTGTAATTCAATTAGCCACTTATGTGTGACCTAACATGACTGTGCAGTTTTCTCTTTATATTGCAAAATCATTGGCCCACTGTACTTAGCCCGGCTATACTACCTCTATAAAAGTTAGTCTGTGAGGCTGGAAGGGTTCGCCTCTTTGCAAGAGATGGCCCTGACCAGTCAGTTTGATTCTTGATGCTTGGTGTGAAATAAAGCTTTGCTTGACATTCACTTTGTATCAGTCTCACTCCGTTGATCACAGACCCTAACACAGACAGCCAATCAGTGGGGCATGCATATGGTCTCCCTAGCTAAGAGTCACAGGTAGCAAAGCACAGACACAAGGGCGAATCAGGCCAGGTGGAGACATGCAATTAGTGGGGCACACATATATCTACTAGGGTGAATTATAATTCAATTGGCCGCCCGTGTGTAACCTAATATGACTGTGCAGTTTTCAGAGTACACTGCAATCTCATTGGCCACCTGTGTGTAGCCAGGCTCAACACATGGCCATTACACTATAAAACTTAATCTGTGAGGCTGGGAGGGGTTGCCGTTTTGCAAGTTATGGCCCTGACTGGTCAGTTTGATTCTGGTTGCTTGGCGTGAAATAAAGCTTTGCAAGACCTTCCTTTGTATCAGTCTCGGTCCTTTGGTTACAGACCCTAAAATAACCTGAGTTTGTATTTGCAGACTTATGTCCCTAAAGCCCTGGCCCACATGCCCTCCAGGATGGGGCCTCCAGAGCCACACCACAGCAACTGGGCCTGCCCTCCCAAAGGAAACTCTGCCCATCACAGTTGCACAAATGCTCCAGATTAGGAGAAACCTACAAAGCCCCTGATCACACCCCAATTTCATATACCATTCTGTAAAAAATGTGCAGTCCGACACACCCTAGTCACATACCTTCAAACGCAGGTCAATGGCCCTGAGTCAAAAGACTGAACCAGAAATGCCCCTAGGACTTCATTGGAGCCCTAAATTAAGTTTTCAGATATCTGTCCCCAGAGGCCTGTTTTGGAATACCAACATATGGTCAAACGTATTGTTCCTGAGACATGCAATAGAACCCATCCTGTCCCAAGAAGGAAACCTTGCTCTTGGGAGATGGTCCAACCCTCATGGTAAGAGAATACTACATGACCTCTGAGCAACCACAACATTCTAAGGTCTCTCTAGTGAACAAACAGCATTGTGACCCGACAGGCTGAGAACCACTGAAACTCATCCCCCTTGAAACTTCGCCCCAGAACCAACAGATAGATCCTGCCCTGTTCCTCGGTTGCAAAGGTAATCCGAGATGGGCTGTCCAGGCATCCATGTGGAGAGCTCTGCTATCCACTCTTTCCATATGGGGGAACCGGGAGTCCTCTAAACGGAATTGCCTGTCCTGCAGAAGGAACCTTGCTGTTTGGAGCAGCTCACAAGTCCCAGGGTGGGAAAACCTTCATGGCCTCTTAAGTCCACCCCTCCATTCTTCAGCCATCATGGACACAAATTCCAGTGGAGCAGACATCAGACACTAGCCCGTACTCAGTTGCTGGAGAATTCAGATCAGCCGCTGCACATTGGAACTGCCAGGTGCTCTGCTCTGAACTGAACCGTCGCTTGTGTTTTCAGACTTCTGTTCTCACACTCGTGGCCCACAAGCCCTCCAGACTGGAAATTCTGTAGCCACAATGCAGCCTTCTACATGCCCACGAGAAAGAAGAAGTGCCCTATGGGTCTGCCCAGAAACCCCACATGAGGATCCACCTGCACGGCCCTTGATGGCAACCCCAGATCAGAGGCTGCCCTGTGCACTAATGCTATGTCTCTCACAGCCTGAGACCCACCTCCTCTCAGCCACCCATATAGCGGGCCCCATATCCTGGATGCGGGACCTGCCATGGCCCAAAACTGTCACCTCTACCCAATCTGGGTATTCAGGCAGCTGTCCCCAGACGTTAGCTCAAATCACTGCCTATGGGGGACATGAAGTATTAAAGAGTACTCCTCTGGAAGGACACTATATCATACTCAAAGGGTCTGTCCAATAAGAAGATCTAACAATTTTAAATATCTAGGCCCCTAAAGTGGGAGCAGCCAACTATATCAACCAATTAATAACAAAATCAAAGAAACACATACAATAATTGTAGGGGACTTTAACACTCCCCTCACTGAAATGGACAGATCATACAAGCAAAAGATCAACAAGGAAATAAAGGCCTTAAATGACACACTGGACCAGATAGACATCACAGATATATTCAGAACATTTCATCCCAAAACAACAGAATACACATTCTTCTCTAGTGCACATGGAACATTCTCCAGAATAGATCAAATCCTGGGTCACAAATCAGGTCTCAACTGGTATCAAAAGATGAGGATCATTCCCTGCATATTTTCAGACCACAATGCTCTGAAGCTAGAACTCAATCACAAGAGGAAAGCTGGAACGAACCAAAATACATTGAGAATAAACAGCATCCTTCTAAGGAATGAATGGGTCAACCAGGAAAATAAAGAATTGAAAAAATTCATGGAAACAAATGATAATGAAAACACAACGGTTCAAAATCTGAGGTACACAGTAAAGGCAGTCCAGAGAGGAAACTATATAGCGTTACAAGCCTTTCTCAAGAAACAAGAAAGGTCTCAAATACACAACCTAACCCTACACTTAAAGGATCTGGAGAAAGAACAAGAAAGAAACCCTAAATCCAGCAGGAGAAGAGAAATCATAAAGATCAGAGCAGAAATCAATGAAATAGAAACCAAAAAACAATAGAAAAAATCAATGAAACGAGGAGCTGGTTCTTTGAAAGAATCAATAATACTGATAAACCCCTGGCCAGACTTATCAAAAAGAAAAGAGTAAGGACCCAAATAAATAAAATCATGAATGAAAGAGGAGAGATCACAACTAACACCAAAGAAATACAGACAATTATAAGAACATACTATAAGCAACTCTACGCCAAAAATTTGACAATCTGGAAGAAATGGATGCATTCCTAGAAACTTATAAACGACCACAACTGAACCAGGAAGAAATAGAAAACCTGAGCAGGCCCATAACCAGTAAGGAGATTGAAACAGTCATCAAAAATCTCCAAGCAAACAAAAGCCCAGGACCAGATGGCTTCCAGGGGAATTCTACCAAACATTTAAAGAAGAATGAATTCCTATTCTCCTGAAACTGTTCCAAAAAATAGAAATGGAAGGAAAACTTCCAAACTCATTTTATGAGGCCAGCATCACCTTGATCCCAAAACCAGAGAAGGATCCCATCAAAAAAGAGAACTACAGACCAATATCCTTGATGAACGCACATGCAAAAAAATCTCACCAAAATACTAGCCAATAGGATTCAACAGTACATTAAAAGGATTATTCACCATCAAGTGGGGTTTATTCCATGATTGCAGGGTTGGTTCAACATCCGCAAATCAATCAATGTGATAGAACACATTAATAAAAGAAAGAACAAGAACCATATGATACTCTCCATAGATGCTGAAAAAGCATTTGACAAAGTACAGCATCTCTTCCTGATCAAAACTCTTCAAAGTGTAGGGATAGAGGGCACATACCTCAATATTATCAAAGCCATCTATGAAAAACCCACCGCAAATATCATTCTCCATGGAGAAAAACTGAAAGCTTTTCCGTTAAGGTCAGGAACATGGTAGGGATGTCCATTATCACCACTGCTATTCAACATAGCACTGGAAGTCCTAGCCTCAGCAATCAGACAACAAAAAGAAATTAAACGAATCCAAATCAGCAAAGAAGAAATCAAACTATCACTCTTCGCAGATGATGTGATACTATATGTGGAAAACCCAAAAGATTCCACTCTAAAACTGCTAGAATTTGTACAGGAATTCAGTAAAGTGTCAGGATATAAAATCAATGCACAGAAATCAGTTGCATTTCTGTACACCAACAACAAGACAGAAGAAGGGAAATTAAGGAGTCAATCCCATTTACAATTGCACCCAAATCTATAAGATACCTAGGAATAAACCTAACCAAAGAGACAAAGAATCTATACTTAGAAAACTGTAAAGTACTCATGAAAGAAATTGAGTAAGACACAATGAAATGGAAAAATGTTCCATTCTCCTGAATTGGAAGAACAAATATTGTGAAAATTTTGTGAAAATGTCATGCTACCTAAAGCAATCTACACATTTAATGCAATCCCTATCAAAATCCCACCCAATTTTTTTCAAAGAAATGGAACAAATAATCCTCAAATTTATATGGAACCAAAAAAGACCTAGAATAGCCAAAGGAATGTTGAAAAAGAAAGCCAAAGTTGGTAGCATCACAATTCCAGACTTCAAACCCTATTACAAAGCTGTCATCATCAAGAAAGTAGGGTACCGGCACAAATACAGACACATAGATCAATGGAACAGAATAGAGAGCCCAGAAATAGACCCTCAACACTATGGTCAACTAATCTTCGACAAAGCAGGAAAGAATGTCCAATGGAAAAAAAGACAGCCTCTTCAATAAATGGTGCTGGGAAAATTGGACAGCCACATGCAGAAAAATGAAACTGGACCACTTCCTTACATCACACATGAAAATAGACTAAAAATGGATGAAGGAACTCAATGTGAGAAAGGAATCCATCAAAATCCTTGAGGAGAACGCAGGCAGCAACCTCTTCGACCTCAGCCGCAGCAACATCTTCCTAGGAACAACGGCAAAGGCAAGGGAAGCAAGGGCAAAAATGAACTATTGGGATTTCATCAAGATCAAAAGCTTTTGCACAGCAAAGGAAACAGTTAACAAAACCAAAAGACAACTGACAGAATGGGAGAAGATATTTGCAAATGACATATCAGATAAAGGGCTAGTATCCAAAATTTATAAGTAACTTAGCAAACTCAACATGAACAGACATTTCTGCAAAGAAGACATCCAGATGGCCAACAGACACATGAAAAAGTCCTCCACATCACTCGGCGTCAGGGAAATACAAATCAAAACCACAATGAGATATCACCTCACACCGGTCAGAATGGCTAAGATTAACAAGTCAGGAAATGACAGATGCTGGCGAGGATGCAGAGAAAGGGGAACCCTCCTCCACTGTTGGTGGGAATGCAAGCTGGTGCAACCACTCTGGAAAACAGCATGGAGGTTCCTCAAAATGTTGAAAATAGAACTACCCTATGACCCAGCAACTGCACTACTGGGTATTTACCCTAAAGATACAAACATAGTGATCTGAAGGGGCACGTGTATCTGAATGTTTATAGCAGCAATGTCTATAATAGCCAAACTAAGGAAAGAACCTAGATGTCCATCAACAGATGAATGGATAAAGAAGATGAGATATAGATACACAATGGAATACTATGCAGCCATCAAAAGAAATGAAATCTTGCCATTTGCGATGACATAGTTGGAATAAGTCAATAAGTGAAATAAGTCAATCGGATAAAGACAACTATCATATGATCTCCCTGATTTGAGGACGTGGAGATGCAACATGGGGGGTTAGGGTGATAGGAGAAGAATAAATGGAACAAGATGGGATTGGAAGGGAGACAAACCATAAATGACTCTTAATCTCACAAAACAAACTGGGGGTTGCTGGGGGGAGGTGGGGTTGGGAGAGGGAGAGGGAATTATGGACATTGGGGAGGGTATGTGCTATCGTGAGTGCTGTGAAGTGTGTAAACATGGCGATTCACAGACCTGTACTACTGGGGATAAAAATAAATTATATGTTTATTTAAAAAAAAAAGATGAATACCCAACTTTTGTAGCAACATGGTCGGGACTGGAGGTGTTTGTGCTGAGTGTAATAAGTCAAGCAGAAAGAGTCAAGTGTCATATGGTTTTACTTATTTGTGGAACATAACAAATGACATGGAGGACATTGGGAGATGGAGAGGAGAAGGAATTTGGGGGAAATTGGAAGGGGAGTCGAACCATGAGAGACTATGGACTCTGAGAAACAACCTGGGGTTTTGAAGTGGCGGGGGTGGTGGGTAAAATGGAGGGCACGTGTTGCATGGAGCACTGAGTGTTGTGCAAAAACTATTAATACTGTTACGCTGAAAAAAAATAATTAATTAATTAAAGAGTACTACTCTGTTGCCATGCTAAGAAACCTGGCTGTGAGGATTGGTGTCAACACTCAGAGTGGGTGCCAGCTGCATAGCCTATGAGATCACACCCACTCAGGAGGCCCGCCTGGGCACAAACAGGCATTGTTACCCTCAGCCTGAGACTGCTTTCAAACCAGCCTCCTAGGGAGCTGGCCCAGGATGCCGCAGGGTGTGCTTGCCGTGCCCCGAGACCCAATTCCTAACCCTCGGTAGGGTTCTCCAGACGACCAGACCCAGAACCCATCTCTAGAATCCCTGGTTGATGGGACCCATGAGACGGAAAACAGCAATCTTTCATTCCCCTATAAGGACACCAAACTCTTGGGAGTAGGGCACAATCCCCAGACAGGAAGTACTTTCCATGGCCACATGAGGCCACCCCTACATTCCGTGGCCCTCCTAGACACAAAATTCAGACAGAAAAGCCTGTGCTACTGCCTCCCAGCCACCTCAATTTCAAATCCTGAGGATCTGCCCTCAGGGTGTGCAGGCAGGGTCTGCCATCACCTCTCCCCTAATCCTAACCCGAGTTTGTATCTGCAAATTTCAGTTCCCAAAGCCCTGGTCCACATGCCCTATTGGATGGGGCCTCCAGAGCCACATCGCAGGACTGGGCCTGCCCTCCCCAAGGAAACTCTGCCTGTCATAGTTGCGCAAACCCTCCAGATTAGGAGAAAACTGCAAGACCCCTGATCCCACCCCAATTTCGCAGGCCACTCTGGACAAAAATGCGCAGTCTGACACACCCAAGGCACCTAGCTCCAGGCAGAGATGCAGGTCAATGGCCCTCAGTCAGAAGATTGAACCTGACATGACCCTAGGACCTCATTCGAACCCTAGCTTAGGATTTCAGGAATCTGTCCCCAGAGCCTGGCTCTGAAATACCAACATATGTTCCAACATGAAGTCCCTGAGTCACACAAGAGAACCACTCCTGTCCCCAGAAGGCAAGCTACCTCTTGGGAGCTAGGTCCAACCCTCAGGGTAGGAGAATCCTGCACAGCCCCTGAGACACTGCCACATTCTAAGGTCTCCCTGGACACCAACCAGCATTGTGACCCGTCAGCCTGAGAACCCCTGTCACTCAGGCCCTGTGGAACTTCTCCCCAGAGCCAGCACATCGAACCTGCCCAGTTCCTCAGCTGCAATGGTAATGCGAGGTGGGATTTCCAGGCATCCATGTGGAGAGCTTTTCTATCCAATATTTCCATATGGGGGACCCTGGAGACATTCAACCAGAGTCCCCCTGTCCCACAGAAGGACACCTTGGTGTTTGGAGCAGCTCACATGTCCCAGCGTGGGAAAACCTCCATGGCCTCTTGAGGCCACCAGTATATTCATAGGCCATCATGGACAGAAACTCCAGCGAGAGCAGACATTGGACACTCGCCCTTACTCAGGTGCTGGCGATCTTGGATCAGAGGCTGTGCATTGGAGCTGCCATGCACTCTGCTCTGAAATGAACCGTCACTTGTGTTTTCAGACTTCTGTCCTCACACTCTGGGCCTGCAAGCCATCCAGACTGGGAGTTCTAGGGCCACAACACAGTGTTCTGCCTGCCCACAAGAAAGAAGAAGTGCCCTATGTGTATGCCCAGAAACTCCACATAAGGATACACCAGCATGGCCCTCGACATCACTCCACTATCAGAGGCCGCCCTGTGCACTAATGCTCTGTATGACACAGCCTGAGCCCCGACCTCCTGTCAGCCACCCAGATAGCAAGCCCTATATCCTGGAGGTGGGACCTGTCATGACCCGAGCCCAACACCTCTACCCAACCTGGGTATTCAGGCATCTGTCTCCAGACCTTAGCTCAAATTCCTGTCTATGGGGGAACCTGAAGTACAAAAGGGTACTCTTCCTTTCCCATCTAAGGAAACCTGGCTGTGGTGATAGGAGTCCAACCCTCAGAGTAGGAGCCAGCTGCATGATGCATGAGAACACGCCCATTTAGGAGGACCTCCCTGGGCACAAACAGGCATTGTGTCCCTCAGCCTGAACCCTCTTTGAAACCAGCCCCCATGGGAGCTTGACCAGGTACCCACAGGGCAGTCTTGCTTGCCCCTAGGCCCAATTCCTAACACTCAGTGGGGTACTCCAGGCACCGGGGCCCAAAACCCATCTCTGGAATCCCTGTTTGGGCGGGACCCCTGAGACGGAAAACAGCACTCTGCCCTTCCCCTAGAAAGACACCAAACTCTTGGGAGCCAGGCAGAATCCCCAGAGAGGATCTCCCATGGCCGCGTGAGGAGACCCCTACATTACGTGGCCCTCCTAGCCACACAATTCAGACATAAAAGCCTGTGCTACCGCCTCCCAACTGCCCCAATATCAAATCTCGAGGAGCTGCCCTCAGGGTGTGCAGACAGGGTCTGCCATCACCTCGCCCCTAAGCCTAACCTGAGTTTGTGTCTGCAGACTTTTGTCCCCAAAGACCTGGCCCACATACCCTCCAGCTTGGGGCCTCTGGAGCCACACCACAAGACTGGGCCTGCCCTCCCGAAGGAAACTCTGCCCGTCCCAGTTGCCCAAACCCTCCAGATTAGGAGAAACCTGCAAGGCCCCTGAGCCCACCCCAATTTCGCAGGCTGCTCTGGACAAAAATGCACAGTCTGACACAACCTAGGCACCTAGCTCCAGGCAGACACGGAGCTCAATGGCCCTGAGTCAGAAGATTGAACCTGATATGGCGCTAGGAACTCATTCGAACCCTAGCTTAGGATTTCAGGCATGTGTCCCTAGAGGCCGGTGCTGGAATACCTACATATGTTCCACCATGTAGTCCCTGAGCAACAAAACAGAACACCTCCTGTCCCCAGAAGGCATCCTGGTTCTTTAGATGTGTGTCTAACCCTCGGGGAAAGATAATCCTCCATGGCCCCTGAGCCACCACCACATTCTAAGGCCTCCCTGGACACAAAGCAGCACTATGACCCATCAGCATGAGACTCCCTATCAAATCAGGCCCCTGGGAACTTCGCCCCACAGCCACCAGATCTAACCTGCCTTATTCCTGGGCTGGAATGGTAACTGGAAGTGTTCTATACAGGCATCCATGTGGAGATCTCTGCTACCAAATCTTTCCATATGGGGGAACCTGGAGCCATCAAACCGGACTCCCCCCGTCCCACAGATGGAAACCTTGCTGTGCGGAGCAGCTCACAAGCCTCAGCCTGGGAAAACCTACATGGCCTCATGAGGCTACCCCTCCATTCGTCGGCCATGATGGACACAAACTCCAGTGTGAGCGACCATCTGACACTCACTCTGACTCAGGTGCTGGAAATCTCAAATCAGATGCTGCCCATTGGAACTGCAATGTGCTTGGCAATGAAGTGAACCGTCGCTTGTGTGTTCAGACTTCCGTCCTTACACTCCTGGCCCGAAAGTCCTCCAGATTGGGAATTCTGGAGCCACAACGCAGCCTTTTCCCTGCCAGCTAGGAAGAAGAAGTGCCCTATGTGTCTGCCCAGAAACCCCACATGAGGATCCACCTGCACAGCCCTCGATGGCCCGCCAAGATCATAGGCCGCCCTGGGCACTAATTCTCTGTCTGACACAACCTGAGCCCAGACTACCCGTCAGCTACCCAGATAGAAGCCCCATATCCTGCAGATGGGACCTGCCATGGCCTGAGGCTGTCATCTGTACCCAACCTGGTTATTCAGGCCTCTGTCCCCTGGCCTTATCTCCAATCCCGGCCTATGGGGGAATCTTAAGCACAAAAAAGTACTCCTTTTTTCCCATGGCAGGTAACCTTGCTGCGATAATGGAGTTCAAACACTCAGTATGGGTACCATCTGCCTGGCCTATGAGACCATGCCCACCGAAGAGAGCCGCCCTGGCCACAACCCCCAGCCTGAGCCTGCTTCCAATCAAGCTCTCTCCGTAGCTGGACCAGGAAGCCCTCATATCAGGCCTGCCATGCCCCTAGGCCCAAATCCTAACTCTCGGTCATGTTCTCCAGGCACCAGGATCCAGAACCCATCTCTGGAATCCCTATTTTGGCAGAACCCCTGAGATGGAAAACAGCACTCTTCCCTTCCCCCAGAAAGACACCAAACCCTAGGGAGCCAGGAAGAATCCCCACAGAGGAAGAATCTCCTATGGACCCATAAGGCCTCCCCTACATTACGTGGACATCCTAGACACACGATTCAAACAGAATAACCTGCGCTCCAGCCTCCCAGTTGCCATAATTTCAAATCCCGAGGAGCTTCCCCCAGGGACTGCAGATCAGGCCGGTCATCACCTCTCCACTAACCCTAACCCAGTTTGCATTTGCAGACTTTTGTCCCCAAAGCACTGGCCCATATGCCCTCCAGGATGAGGCCTCTGGAGCCACACCCCAGGACTGTGCCTGTCATCCCAAAGGAAACTCTGCATGTCACAGTGGCACAAAATCTCTAGATTAGGAGACACCTGCCAGGGCCCCTGACCCCACCCTATTTTCATAGCCGCTCTGGACAAAAATGCACAGACTGACAAACCCTAGGCACCTACCTCCAGACAGACACCAGGTCAATGGCCCTGAGTCAGAAGATTGAACCTGACATGGCCCTAGGACTTCACTGGAAACCTAGCTAAGGTTTTTGGGAATCTGTCCCCAGAGGCCTGTTCTGAAATACCTACATATGGTCCAACATGTCATCCCTGAGCCAAAAAACAGAACAGCTCCTGTCCCCAGAAGGCAACCTGGCTCTTGGTAGCTGAGTCCAATGCTCAGGGGAGGACAATCCTGCATGGCACCTGAGCCCCTCCACATTTTGAGGTCTCCCTAGACACAAACAGGCTTTGTGACCCATTAGCATAAGATTCCCAGTCAACTCAGTGTGAGGGCCTACTTAATCAGAGGGATCCTTTTTTTTTTATTTATGCAGTAATTTTCGATTGACCCTATGTAGTAAACTTAAATTGACTCTGCCCCTCCCAGAGGAAATTACTTGTAAAACCCAGATGCTAGGGTGGGTCAAGCTAGGTAGAGACAACCAATCGGTGGGACATTCATATATCTACTAGGGTGAATTGTAATTCAGTTGGCTGCCCGTGTGTAATCTATCATGATTGTGCAGTTTTCACTGTGTATTTTAGTATCATTGGCCACCCCTGTGTAGCCAGGTTCAACCACATGGCCTTTACTCTATAAAACTTAGTCTGTGAGGTAGGGAGAGGTAGACCCTTTGCAAGAGATGGCCCAGACCAGTCAGTTGGATTCTCGATGCTTGCCGTGAAAGAAGGCTTTGTTTTACCTTCACTTTGTATCAGTCTCGATCCTTTAATCACAGACTCTAACAGTATTCTAAACCAGGCTTCTGAGGAGAGATGCCTGTAAAGGAAAGCTAGGGTTCAGATTAGGGTCTAGGGGCCAGTACAGTTCAATATTCTGTCTCTGCAAACATCTGTCTGCATGTCTGGGTGGAGTAACTTGCTCAACTTGTGTCAGAATACCAATGTTTGTCCAGGGCGGCCTACACTATTGGGATGGCCTCGGGGGCATTGGAGGTTTCTACTAACCTGTAGCATTGTGGCCACTAGAATGCACACATTTTCATTGGAGAGGGCAGGCAGAGTTCTGCGGTGTAGATCCAGAGGCCCCAGCCTGGAGGCTGTGTGGGCCAGGGTTGTGGGGACAGAAGTCTGAAAACACAAACTTGGTTTAGTTTTGAGGCCCAGGGTATGGCAGGCCTAACCCACAGACCGTGAGGAGAACTCCTTGGAATCTGAAAGAAGGGTGAGTGTGAGGCGGTCGCTCAGGCTTTTGTCTCTGGATTTTAAGTCAAGAATGGCTGTGAAATGTAGGGGTGGCCCCATGAGTCATGGACAAGCCTCCAGCTCTGGGGATTAGGCCCGGATCCCAAGAGTTTGGGTCATTCTGTGGGAAGAGAGGAGTCCTGTTTTCTGCCTCAGGTGTCCCTCCAAAATAGGGATTCATGAGGAGAGCCCTGGGTACAGGTGACTGGAAAACCCAAAGGTTAGGATTGGGGGCCTAGGGGCCTGGAAAGCCCCATAAATGGGCTATTGGTCCAGCCACTGAGAGGGCTAACTTGATCATGGGGTTCATGTTGAGGGTCACAAAGCGTGTTTGTGCCCAAGGCGGCCCTCAAGCATGGGCATGGCCTCATGAGCCAAGCAGATTTCTCCTACCCTGAAGTTTTGACACCATGCCAATAGCAAGGTTTCTTGCCAGGCCGAAGGAGGAGTTCTGATTTGTGCATAAGGTTCTCCCTGGTGCAGGGATTGGAGAGAAAGTCTCAGCTCAGATGCCTGAAAACCGAGGTTGGGAAGGGATGACGGCCACAGGCCATGATGGGTGCGATGTGCTGGGTGTGCGGCCAGCTCTCTGGGTGTCTGTCGGGAGGTCTGGGCTTAAGCGGTGTCAAACAGAGAATAAGTGCCCCGGGCAGTCTGTGAAATTGGGGTGCGCTCAAGGGCAGTGCAGGTTGATCCTCAATCGGGTTTTATGGGCAGCCCCAGAAGGCAACGTTTTTCTTCAAGGCAGAGTGCTGCCTTGTGGCTCCAGAATTCCCAATCAGTAGGTCCTGTGGGACAGGAGTGTGAATTCGGAAGTCTGAAAACACAAGCTAGGGTTAGGTTTGGGGCCAAGGGCAAGGCAGGCCCACTCTGCAGAGGCTGAATCACCATCTCTTGCATCTGAAGTCAGGCTGAGTATCAGATGTTGGCTCAGGGTGGAGTTTGTGTCCTTGATGGCGCCTTCATAAAGGGGTGGCCTCAGGAGGCCATGGAGGTTTTCCCACGCTGGGGGTTTTGAGCTGCTCCAAACCGCAAGGTTTCCTTCTGCAGGACAGTCGAGTCCTGGTGGATGGCTCCAGGATTCCCCATACAGAAAGACTCGAGAGCAGGGTTCTAAGGATTGATGCCAGGACACCCCACCACGCATTCCCATTGGCTCATAAAGACAAGTCAGGTTCCACCTGCTGTCTCAGGGGCGAGCTATCCAGGAGGATGAGTTGAAATGGACTCTCCTGAGGATGGGTCATAATGTGGGTTTGTGTACATGGAGACCTTGGATTGAGGCGGTGGCTCAGGGGCCCTGCAGGATTCTCCTACCCAGAGGGTTGAATACAGCTCCATAGAGCACGCTTCCCATGTGGAGATGAGAGGTGCTCTGTTTGGTGCCTCAGGAAACCCCCATATGCTGGGTTTAGAATGCAGGCCTCAGAGTAGAGACGCCTGGAAACCAAAGCAAGGATTCCAATTAGGGCCTAGAGACCTGAGGTAGTTGCTCATTTGGTGTCAGATTGCCCCTTTTTGTCCAGGGCAGCCTACACTATTGGGATGGCCTTGGGGATCTGGAGGTTGCTCCTAATCCATAGGATTGTGGCTAGTGGAATGGGCAGCATTTCCTTGGCGAGGGCAGACAAGGTCCTGCAGTGTGTCTCCATGGACCCCAGCCTGGAGGGTGTGTGGGCCAGGCCTGTGGGGCTGGAAATCTGAAAACACAAACTCGCCTTAGGTTTGGGCCTGAGGGTATGGCAGTTCCAATCCACAGACCGGGAGGGAAGCTCTTGGGGATCTGAAAGAAGGGCGAGTGTTAGGCAGTCTCTCAGGCTTTTCTCTCTCGATTCTGCATCAAGGATGGCCAGGAAATGTAGGGGTGGCCTCATGGGCCATGGAACAGGCTCAAGCTCTGAAGATATGGCCTTACTCCCAAGAGTTTGGGGTCATTCTGTGGGAAGAGAGGTGTCCTGTTTTTTGCCTCAGGTTTTCCTCCAAAATAGGGATTCCAGAGCAGAGCCCTGGGTACGGGCAACTGGAAAATCTGACCTCTGGTTAGAAAGGGGTGCCTTAGGGGCCTGGCAAGCACCATATGTGGACAATTGTTCCAGACACTGAGAGGCGTTACTTGACCACAGAGCTAAGACTGAGGGTCACAATGCCTGTTGTGCCCAAGGTGACCCTCAAGCATGGGCGTGGCCTCATGGGCCATGCAGATTTCTCCTACCCTGAAGGTTTGACACCATGCCATAAGCGTGGTTTCTTGCCAGGTGGAAGGAGGAGTTCTGATTTGTGCATCAGGTTCCTCCCTGTCCAGGAATTGGAGAGAAGGTCTCTGTTCAGATGCCTGAAAACTCAGGTTGGGAAGAGATGACCGCCTCAGGCTATGGCCGGTGCAATATGGTGGGTGTGCGGCCAGCTGCCTGGGTGTCTGTTGGCAGGTCTGGGCTTAGGCTGTGTCAGATAGAGCATTCATGCCCCGGGCAGCCTATGCAATTTTGGTGCGCTCTAGGGCTGTGCAGGTTGATCCTCATTTGCGGTTTCTGGGCAGAACCAGAGGGCAACGTTCTTCTTCTCGTGAGCAGGCAGAGTACTGCCTTGTGGCTCCGGAGTTCCCAATCTGGAGGGCTTTTTGGCTAGGAGTGTGAGGACGGAAGTCTGATAACACAAGCTAGGGTCAGTTTTGGGGCCGAGGGCATGGCAGGCCCACTCTGCAGAGGCTGAATCCAGATCTCCTGCACTGTAATTCAGGCTGAGTATCAGGCATTGTCTCACATTGGAATTTGTGTCCTTGATGGTCCCTTCATAAAGGGGCAGCCTCAGGGCGCCATGGAGGTTTCCCACGCTGGGGGTTGTGAGCTTCTCCAAACTGCAAGGTTTCCTTCTGCAGGACAGTCGAGTCTTGGTGCATGGCTCCAGGATGCCCCATATGGAAAGACTTGAGAGCAGGGTTCTAAGGATGTCTGCCAGGACACCCCACCTCACAATCCCATCGGCTCCTAGCTACAAGTCATGTTCGTTCTGCTGGCTCCAGGGCGAGCTACCCAGGTGGCTGAGATGAATTGGACTCTCCTGTGGATGGGTCATAATGTGGGTTTGTGTCCATGGAGAACTTGGAATGTGGTGGTGGGTCAGGGGCCCTGCAGGATTCTCCTACTCGGAGGGTTGAACACAGCTCCATAGAGCAAGCTTCCATGTGGGGACAAGAGGTGTTCTGTTTGGTGCCTCAAAAACCCCATATGCTGGTATTCGAACCAGGCCTCAGAGGAGAGTCGCCTGGTATCCAAAGCTAGGGTTCAGATTCAGGGCTAGTTCCTGGCCGTATCAATCTTCTGTCTCTGGAGACATCTGTCTGCATGTGTGAATGGAGGTAGTGGCTCAGCTTTTGTCAGAATGTCCTATTTGACCAGGGTGGCCTAGATAATTTGGATGGCCCTGGGGCTTTGGAGCTTTCTCCTAATATGGAGGGTTGTGGCCAATGGAATGGGCAGAGTTTCATTAGAGAAGGCAGGCAGAGTCCTGCAGTGTGGCTCTAGGGACCCCAGAAGGGAGGGTGTGTGGGCCAGGGATGTGGGGACAGAAGTCTGGAAACACAAACTCAGCTTTGGTTTGGGGCCATGGGTATAGCAGGCCCGATCTACAGACAGTGAGGGTAGCTCCTCGGGATCTGTAAGCAGAGCGAGTGTGAGGCGGTCGCTCAGGCTTTTGTCTCAGGATTTTGTGTCAAGAATGGCCGTGACACCTGGGTGGCTCAGTGGGTGTAGCCACTGCCTTCAGCTCATGTCATGATCTCAGGGTCCTGGGATTGAGTCCCGCATCAGGCTCTCTGCTCAGCGGAGAGCCTGCTTCCCTTCCTCTCTCTCTGCCTGCCTCTCTTGTGATTTCTCTATGTCCAATAAATAAATTAAAAAAAAAAAAAGAATGGCCGTGAAATGTAGGAGTGGACTCATGGCCATGGACGAGTCTCCTGCTCTGGGGATTTGGCCTCGCTCCCACGAGCTTGGGGTCATTATTTGGGAAGGGAGGGGTCCTGTTTTCTGCCTCAGGTGTCCCTCCAAAAGAGGGATTCCAGAGAGGAGCCCTGGGCATAGGCGACTGGAAAACCCGACAAGTGGTTAGGATTGGGGACCTAGGGGCTTGGCAAGCCCCATATGCGGGCACTTGGTCCAGCCAGAGAGGCCTTACTTGACAACAGGGCTCACGTTGAGTGTCCAAATGCGTGTTTGTGCCCCAGGCGGCCCTCAAGCATGGGCATGGCCTCATGGGCCATGCTAGTTTCTCCTACCCTGAAGTTTTGACATCATGCCAACAGCAAGATTTCCTGCCATGGGGAAGGAGGAGTTCTGATTTGTACTTCAGGTTCCCCCCATGCAGCATTTGGAGATAATATCTAGTTTCCAATGCCTGGAAACCCAGTCTGAGAAGAGATGACGGCCTAAGGCCATGGCGGCTCTAATGGGCCCTGTGTGCTGCCAGCTGTCTGAGTGTCTGTTGGGAGGTCTGGGCTCAGGCTGTGTCAGACAGAGCATTAATGCACAGGGTGGCCAAGGGTATTGGGTTGACTGTGAGGGCTGTGCAGGTTGATTCTCACGTGGGGTTTCTGGGCAGACCCATAGGGCACTCCTTCTTTCTGGTGGGCAGGCAGAAGGCTGTGTTGTGGCTCCATAATTCCCAGTCTGGAGGGTTTGCAGGCCAGGATTGTGAGGACGGAAGTCTGAAACACAAAGTACAGTTCTGATCAGCGCAGAGTGCATGTTAGTTCCAATGTGCAGTGTCTGATTCCAGATCTCCATCCCCTGAGTAAGGGCGAGTGCCAGATGGTCCCTTATGCTGGAGTTTGTGTCCCTGATGGGCGACTAATGCAGGGTGGCCTCATGAAGTCATGAAGGTTTACAGGAGCTGCACCTTATGAGCTGCTCTAAACAGCAAGGTTTCCTTCTTCAGGACAGGGGAGTTCAGTTTGATGACTCCAGAGTCTCCCATACGGAAATATTTGAAAGCAGAGCTCTCCACATGGATCCCTGGAAAGCCCACCTTAGGTTACCATAGCAGTGCAGGATCATGGAAGTTTCGATCTGTTGGCTCTGGGGCAAAGTGCCCATGATGCTGAGGTGACAGACAGTCTCATGCTGATGGGTCACCATGTTGGTTTGTGTCCAGGGAGACCTTAGAATGTGGCAGGGGCTCAGGGACCATGCAGGATTATCCTACCATGAGGTTTGGCACAGCTCTCAAGAGCTGTGAAAGAAAGAGTTTCTTTCTGGGGACAGGAGGTGTTCTGTTTTGTGGCTTTGGGACCTAATGTTGGATCTTATGTTGGTATTCCAGAACAGGCCTATGGGGACAGATGCATGGATACCTAAGCTGGGTTCCAATGAGGTCCTAGGGGCATGTCAGGTTCAATCTTCTGACTCAGGGCCATTGACCTGGGTGTCTCACTGGAGGTAGGAACTTAGGATGTGTCAGTCTGTGCATTTTGGTCCAGAGCAGCCTATGAAATAGGGGTGGGCTCAGGGGCCTTGAATGTGTATCCTAATCTGGAGGGATTGGGCAACTTTGAAGGGCAGACTTTCATTCAGAGCACAGGCACAGTCCTGCGGTGTGGCTCCAGAGGCCCCAACCTGGATGTCATGTGATCCAGGGCTTGGGAACAAAACTCTGGTAACAAACTCAGTTAAATTTAGGGGCGAGGTGATGACATGATCAAACTACAGAATGTGAGGGCAGCTCCTCGGAATTTGAAATTAGGGCTACTGGGAGGCCATAGCCCAGGCTTATATTTCTGGATTGTGTGTCTCAGATGACCAAGGAATGCAGGGGTGGCCTCATGGGGCCATGGGAGATTCTTCCTCTGTGGGGATGCTGCCCGGCTACCAAGAGTTTGGTGCCCTTCTGGGGGAAAGGAAGAGTGCCGTTATCCTTCTCAGAGGTCCTGCCAAAACAGGGAATCAGAGACGTGCTCTGGGTCTGGGGGCCTAGAGAACCCGACCGAGTTAAGGATTTGGGCTTAGGGGCATGGCAGGCCCAAAATGCAGGCTCCTGACCCAGCTACTGAGGCATTCTCAGGCAGAGGGTCACAATGCCTGTTTGCGCCCAGGGTGGGCCTCATGGGTCTGCATGGTCTCATGGGCCATACAGCTGGCTCCCACTCTGAAGGTTTGACCACCATCCTCACAGCAAGATTTCCTGGCATGGGTAGGAGGAGTACACTTTTGTGCTTGAGGTTCCCCCATAGGCAGGGATTTGAGCTAAGATCTGGGGACAGATGCCTGAATACCCAGATTGGGTAGAGATGACAGCCTAGGGACACAGCAGGTCCCACATGCAGGACATGGGGACAGGTATCTGTGTTTCTGACAGGAAGTCTTCGCTCAGGCTGTGTAAGAAAGAGCAATACTGCACAGGGTTGTCTGTGATATTGGGGTGCCATCGACGGCTGTGCAGCTTGATCCTCTTGTGGGGATACTGTGCAGATCCATAGGGCACTTCTTCCTGGTGGGCAGGCAGAAGTCTGTCTTATGTCTCGAGAATTCCAAATCTGGAGTGCTTGTGGGCCAAGCGTGTGAGGACGGAAGTCTGAAAACACACACTATGGTTCAATTTAGTGCAGATCGCTTGGCAGTTCCAATGTGCATCATCTGATTCGAGATTTCCAGCACCTGAGTAAGGGAGAGTGTCAGATGTTCGCTCACCCTGGAGTGTGTGTCCATGATGCCGAGGAACGGAGGGGTGGCCTGATGAGACCGTGAAAGATTTCCCTCTGTGGGGCTTGTGAGCTGCTCCTAACAGCAGTTTCTTTCTGAGGGACAGGGGGAGTCGGGTTTGATGGCTCCAGCATCCCACTTATGGAAAGATTAGATAGCAGAGCTCTCCGCATGGATGCCTGGAAAGCCCAACTCAGGTTACCAATGCAGCCCAGGAACATGGCAGTTTCAATGTGGTGGCTCTGGGCCAAAATGCCAAGGGGCCTTAGTTAACAGGTGTTCTCAGGCTGACGGGTCACAATGCTGGTTGGTGTCCAGGGAGAATTTAGAATGTGGCGGTGGCTCAGGGGCCATTCAGGATTCTCCCATACTGAGGGTTGCCATAGCTCCCATGATCCAGGTTTCCTTCTGGGGACAGGAGGTGTTCTGTTTTGTGGCTCAGGCCACATATTGCTCCCTATGTTGGTATTCCAGCAGAGGCCTCTGGAGATCGATGCCTAAAAACCTATGCTACGTTTTCGATGAAGTCCTGGGGGTATATCAAGTTCAATCTTCTAACTCAGGTCCATTTACTTGTGTGTCTTCTCTAGGTAGGTGAACAGAGTGATTCAGATTGTGCATTTTTCTCCAGAGCGACCTGCAAAGTTGGGGTGGGCTAAGGGGCCTTGCAGGTTTCTCCTAATATGGAGGTTTTGGGCAACTGTGACGGGCAGAGTTTTCTTCGGGAGGGCAGGCCATTCCTGAGGTTTGGCTCCTGAGAGCCCATCCTGGAGGGCATGTGGACCAGGGATTTGGAGACTGAAATCTGCAAACACAAACTCAGGTTAGGGTTTGGGGCGAGGTGATGGCAGGGGCGACCTGCATACGCTGAGGGCAGGACCTCTTGATTTGAAATTAAGGCGGCTGCTAGGCGGAAGCGCAGGCTTTTCTGTCTGGATTGTGTGTCCAGGATTGCCACCAAATGGAGGGGTGGCCTCATGGGGCTATGAGAGATTCTTCATCTCTGAGGATTCTGCCCTGATCCCAAGAGTTCGGTGTTTTTCTGGGGGAAGGGAAGAGTGCTGTTTTCTGTCTCAGGGATCCCACCAACCAGGGATTTTAGAGACGGGTTCTGGGTCTGGGGACGTGGATAACACGATTGAGGTTTAGGATTTGGGCTTAGGTCATGGCAGGCCCAGTATGTGGTTTCCGGTCCAGCTCCTGAGGGGTCTTGTTTGAAAGCAGGCTCAGGCTGAGGGTTGGTCACAATGCCTGTTTGTGCACAGAAGGGATCTCTTGGGTGGGCGTAGTCCATGCAGATGACTCCCACTCTGAGGGTTGGACACCCATCTCAACAGCAAGGTTTCCTGTCATAGGGAAGGAGGAGTACTCTTTTGTGCTTCAGGTTCCCCCATAGGCAGTGATTTGAGCTATAGTCTGGGGACAGTTGCATGAAAACCCACGTGTGTTAGAGATGACAGCCTCTTGCCATGTCAGTTAGCACCTGCAAGATATAGGCCCGCTATCTGATTGCCTGACAGGAGATCGGGGCTCAGGCTCTGTCAGACAGAGCATTAGTGCACAGGGCGGCCTAAGATATTGAGGTGCCGTCAAGGGCCGTGTAGGTGAATCCTCATGTGGAGATTCCGGGCAGGTCCATGGGGCATTTCTTATTTCTGGTGGGCAGGCCCATGCTGTGTTGTGGCTCCAGAATTACCAATATGGATGGCTTGTGATCCAGGAGTGTGAGGACAAAAGTCTGAAAACATGAGCTAAGGTTCAGTTCAGTGGAAGCGCATGGCAGTTCCAATGTGCAGCGGTTGATTCGAGATCTCCAGCCCCTGAGTAAGGGCGAGTTTCAGATCATCACTCACGCTGTAGTGTGTTTCTATGATGGCTGATGAATGGAAGCGTGGCCTGATGAGGACATGTAGGTTTTCTAACTCTGGGGCTTGTGAACTGTTCCAAACAGCAAAGTTTCCTTCTGCGGGACAGGGGGAGTCCGGTTAGATGGCTCCAGGGTCCCCCATATGGAAAGATTGGATAGCAGAGCTCTTCGCATGGATGCTGAGAAAGCACTCTTCGGTTACCATTGCAACCGAGGAACATGGCAGGTTCGATCTCCTGGCTCTGGGGCAACGTGCCACTGGGGCTGAGTTGACAGGGTGTCTCATGCTGATGGGTCAAATGCTCGTCTGTGTCAGGGAGACCTTAGAATATGGCAGTGGCTCAGGGGCCATGCAGGATTCTCCTACCCTGAGGGTTTGACCCAGCTCCTGAGAGCAACGTTTCCTTCTGGGGACAGACGGTGTTCTGTTGTGTGGCTCAGGGACCGCATGTTGGACCATATGTTCATATTCCAGAACAGGCCTCTGGGGAAAGTGCCTGCAAGCCTTAGCTAGATTTCCGATGAGGACCTAGGGGCATGTCAAGTTCAATCATCTGACTCAGGGCCATTGACCTGGATGTCTGCCTGGAGGTAGGTGTTCAGGGTTTGTCAGACTGAACATTTTCACCAGAGCAGACTATGAAATTGGGTTGGGCTCAGGGGACTTGAAGGTTTCTCCTAATCTGGAGGGTTTTGGCAACTGTGATGGGCAGAGTTTTCTTTGGGAGGGCAGGCCCACTCTTGTGGTGTGGCTCCAGATGTCCAATCCTTGAGGGCATTGGGCCAGGGTTTGGCGACAGAAGTCTGCAAACACAAGCTCGGATTAGGGTTAGGGTGAGGTGATGGCAGGCACGATCGGCAGACGCTGAGGGCAGCTCCACAGGATTTGAAATTATGGCAGTAGGGAAGCGGTAGCACAGGCTTTTATGTCTGGATTGTGTGTCTAGGATGGGCACGGAATGGAGGGGTGTCCCCTTGGGCCTGTGTGAGATTCTTCCTCTCTTGGGAATCTGCCTGGCTCTCAAGAATTTGGTATCTTTCTGGGGGAAGGGAAGAGTGCTGTTTTCCGTCAAAGGGATCCCGCCAAAACAGGGATTACAGAGACGGGATCTGGATATGGGTGCCTGGGTAATCCCATCGAGGGTTAGGATTTGAGCCTGGGGTATGGCAGTCCTGCTGTGTGGGATCTTGGTCCAGCTCCCAAGCGGGCTTTTTGAAAGTGGGCTGAGGCTGAGGGTCACAATGCCTGCTTGTGCCCAGTGCAGCCCTCATGAGTGTGCATGGTCTCATGGGCCCTGAAGCTGGCTCCCACTCTGAGGGCTGAACACCCATTCCAACAGCCAGGTTTCCTGCCATGCGGAAGAATGAGTACTCTTGTGCTTCAGTTTCCCCCATAGGCAGGGATTTGAGTTATGATCTGGTGACAGTTGCCTGAATACCCAGGTTCGTTAGAGATGATGACCTCGGGCCATGAAAGGTCCCACCTGCTGGATATGTGGCCAGCTATCTGGGTGGCTGACAGGAGGTCGCCACTCAGGCTCTGTCAGACAGAGCATTATTGCATAGGGCGGCCATGCATGTTGATCCTCATGTGGGGATTCTGGACAGGCCCAAGGGGCACTTCCTCTTATGGGTGTGCAGGCAGAAGGCTGAGTTTCATCTCCAAAATTCCAAGTCTGAAGGGCTTACGGATCAGGAGTGTGAGGACGGAAGTCTGAAACCATGAATTTTGGTTCAGTGCCCAGCGCATGGCAATTCCAATGTGCAATGGATGAGTCAAGATCTCCAGCCCAGAGTAAGGGCGAGTTTCAGATCACTGCTCACACTGGAGTTTGTGTCCATGATAGCCGATGAATGGAGGGGTGGCCCCATGAGGTCGTTGAGGATATTCCACCATGGGGCTTGTGAGCTGCTCCAAATATCAAGGTGACTTACTGTGGTCCAGTGGGTTTCCGATTAGATGGCTCCAGGGTCCTCCATATGGAAAGATTTGATAGCAGTGCTCTTTGCATGGATGCCTGGAATGCCCACCTCGGGTTACCACTGCAACCAAGGAACATGGCAGGTTCGATCTGCTGGCTCTGGGATCAACCACGGGGGCTGAGTTGACAGGTTGTCTCATGCTGATGGGTCACAATGCTGGTCTGTGTCCATGGACACCTTAGTGTTGTGTGGCGGTGGCTAAGTGGTCATGCAGGAATCTCCTAAACTGAGGGTTTGACACAGCGCCCAAAAGCAACGTTTCTCCTGGGGAAAGGAGGGTTTCTGTTGGGTGGCTCAGGGACCACATGTCGGAACTTATATTGGTATTCCAGAACAGTCATCTGGGGACAGATGCCTAAAAACCTAATCTAGGTTTCTGATGAGGTCCTAGGGTCATGTTAGGTTCAATCTTCTGGCTCACGACCGTTGACCTGGGTGTCCGTCTGCAGGTAGATGCTTAAGGTGAGTCAGACTGCACATTGTTCTCCAGTGCGTCCTACGAAATTGGGGTGGGCTCAGGGGACTTGCAGGTTTCTCCTATCTGGAGTTTTTGGGCAACTGTGATGGGCAGAGTTTCCTTTGGGAGGGCAGGGCCAGTCCTGCAGTGTGGCTCTGGAGGACCCACCCTGAAGGGTATGTGGGCTAGGGCTTTGGAGACGGAAGTCTGCAAACACAAACTCAGATTAGGGTTATGGGCGAGGTGATGGCAGGCGTGATCTGCAGACACTGAAGGCAGTTCCTTGGGATTTGAAATTAGGGCGGTTGGGAGGTGGTAGCCCAGGCTTTCATGACTGGATTGTGTGCCTAGGATGGCCACGGAAGGGAGGGGTCAACTCATAGGGCCGTGGGAGATTCTTACTCTCTGGGGATTCTACCCAGCCCCCAAGATTTTGGTATATTTCTGGGGGAAGTTAAGAGTGCGTCTCAGGGAACCTGCAAAAGCAGGGATTTCAGAGAAGGGTTCTGGGTCAGGGTGCCTGGATACCACATCGAGGGTTAGGATTTGGGCTGAGGGGCATGGCAGGCCTGATATGCGGGCTCCTGGTCCAGCTCCCAAGGGGGCTTGTTTGAAAGCAGGCTCAGCCTGAGGGTCACAATGCCTATTTGTGCCCAGGGTGGCCCTCATGAGTGGGTGTGGTCTCATGGGCTTTGCTGCTGGCTCCCTCTCTAAGGGTTGGACATCCATCCCAACAGCCAGGTTTACTGCCATATGGAAGGAGGAGTACTCTTTTCTGCTTCTGATTCCCCAACAGGCAGGGATTTGAGCTTTGGTATGGGGACAGATTCCTGAATTAACAGATTGGGTAAAGATGACGGCCTCAGGCCATGGCAGGACCAACCTGTAGGATATGGGGCCCGCTATCTGGGTGGCTGACAGGAGGTCTGGGCTCAGGCTGTGTCAGACAGTGCATTTGTGCACAGGGCAGCCTATGATATTGGAGTGTCATTGAGGGCCATGCAGGTTGATCCTCATGTGGGGATTCTGGGCAGGCCCATGGGGCACTTCTTCTTTCTGGTGGGAAAGAAGAAGGATGCATTGTGGCTCCATAATTCCCAATATGGAGGGTTTGCGCTCCAGGAGTGTGAGTATAGGAGTCAGAAAACATGAGATACAGTTCAGTTCAGTGCCGAGCACATGGCAGTTCCAATGTGCAGCGGCTGTATCGAGATCTCCAGTCCCTGAGTAAGGGCTAGGGTCAGATGTCCGCTCACGCTGGAGTTTATGTCCATAATGGCCAATGAATGGAGGGGTGGCCTGATGAGGTCATGGAGGTTTTCCACCTCTGGGGCTTGTGAGCTGCTCCAAATAGCAAAGTTTCATTATGTGTTCACTGGGAGTCCAGTTAGTTGGGTCCAGGGTCCCTCATATGGAAAGATTGGATAGGAGAGGTCTCCGCATGGATGCCTGGAAAGTCAACCTCAGGTTACTACTGCAACCGAGGAACATGGCTCTTTCGATCTGCTGGCTCTGGTGTGAAGTGCCAAGGGGGCTGAATTGACAGGGCATCTCATTGCTTGTCTGTGTCCTGGGAGACTTTAAGATGTGGCAGTTGCTCAGTGGCCATGCATCATTGTCCCAAACTGAGGGTTTGACACAGCACCAAAGAACAACATTTCCTTCTGGGGACACGAGGGTTTCTGTTGTGTGGCTCAGGGACCACGTGTTGGACCATATTTTGGTATTCCATAACAGGCCTCTGGGGAAAAATGCCTGAAAACCTAAGAAGGGTTCTGATGAGGTCTTAGCAGCATGTCAGGTTCAATCTTCTGACTCAGGGCCATTGACCTGTGTGTCTGTCTGGAGGTAGGTGCTGAGGGTGAATCATACTGCCATTTTCTCTAGAGTGGCCTACGAATTTGGTGTGGGCTCAGGGAAAGTGTAGGTTTCTCCTAATCTGGAGGCTTTAGGAAACTGTGACTGACAGAGTTTTCTTCGGGAGGGTAGGGCCAGTCCTGCTGTGTGTCTCTGGAGGCTACATCCTGGACGGTGTGAGCCAGGGCATTAGAGACAGAAGTCTGCAAACACACACTCAGTGTGAGGGTGAGGTGATGGCAGGCTTCATCTGCAGACGCTGAGGACAGCACCTCAGGATTTGAAATTCGGGCAGCTGGGAGGCAGTAGAGCAGGCTTTTATGTCTGGATTGTGTATCACGTATGGCCACAGAATGTAGGGGTGGCCTCATGAGATCGTGGGAAAATATTCCTCTCTGGGGATTCTGCCCAGCTCCCAAGAGTTTGGTGTCTCTCTGGGGGAAGGGAAGAGTACTGTTTTCTGTCTCAGGGGTCCTGCCAAAACAGGGGTTCCAGAGACGGGTTCTGGGTCCAGGCGCCTGGATAACCACATAAATGGTTAGGATTTGGGAATAGGGGCCTGGCATGCCCGGTATTCAAGCTCCTTGTCCAGCTCCCGTGGGGGCTTGTTTGAAAGCGGGCTCAGGCTGAGGGTCACAATGCCTGTTTTTTCGGCCCAGGGCGGCCCTCTTGAGTGGGTGTGGTCTCATGGGCCATGCAGCTGGCTCCCACTCTGAGGGTGGGCCACCCATCCCAACAGTCAGTTTTCCTGTCATGGGGACAGAGGAGTACTTTTTTGTGCCTCACATTCCCCTATAGGCAGGGATTTGAGCTAAGGTCTGGGGACAGATGCCTAAGTACCCAGGTTGTTTATAGATGACTGCCTTGGTCCACGGCGTGAACCACATGCAAGGTATGGGGCCAGCTATCTGGGTGGCTGACAGGAGGTCAGGGCTAAGGCTGTGTCAGACAGAGCATTAGTGCACAGGGCGGCCAAGTATATTGGGGTGCCATCAAGGACCGTGCAGGTTGATCATCACAAGCGGTTTCTGGGCAGACCCATAGGGCACTTCTTCTTTCTAGTGGGCAGGCAGAAGGCTGAGTTGTGTCTCCAGAATTCCTAATGTGGAGGGCTTGCAGGCCAGGAGTGTGAGGATGGAAATCTGAGGACACAAGCTATGGTTCAGTTCAGTGCCGAGCGCATGGCAGTTCCAATGTGCAGCATCTGACTCGAGATCTCCATCACCTGAATCAGGGCGAGTGTCAATGGTCGCTCATGCTGGAGTTGTTGTCCATGATGGCCGACGAATTGTGGGGTGGCCTCTTGAGGCCATGGAGGTTTTCCCAGGCTGGAGCTTGTGAGCTGCTCCAAACAAGAAGGTTTCCTTCTGTGGGACAGGGGGAGTCTGGTTAGATGGTTCCAGGATCCCACAAATGGAAAGATTTGGTAGCAGAGCTCTCCGCATGGATGCCTGGAAAGCCCAACTCAGCTTACCATTGCAGCCCAGTAACAAGGCAGTTTCGATCTGGTGGCTCTGGGGAGAAGTTCCCAGGGGGTTGAGTTGACAGGGAGTCTCATGCTGATGGGTCCCAATGCTGGTTTGTGTCCAGGGAGACCTTAGAATGTGGCGGGGTCTCAGGCGCCATGGAGGATTCTCCTCCCCTGAGGGTTGGACGCAGCTCCCAAGAGCCAGGTTGCCTTCTGGGGACAGGAGGTGTTCTGTTTTGTGGCTCAGGGACCACATGTTAGACCGTATGTTGGTATTGTTATGCCCAAGTTTTCGCATCTGAGCAACCACCAAGGAGCCAAGCACTGATGCAATCATCACAGGAGGGTTTATTTGACAAGCTTAAGCTTGGGCCCATGTATACCCGACACAGCAGAGTAGGGACTTGGACCCCGAGGTGACATGTTTACGCTTGAGTCCAAGTATACCCGACACAGCGGAGTAGGTACTTGGACCTTGAACCAGATTACAGTCAGAGTTTTAAAGTAGAGTAGGGGTGGACATGGTGGTGGGTGAGGACAAAGGGGGTTATGGGTGATGTAAGAATCTAAGGAATTTTGGAAGCAGGTCTCCAGGACCTTGAGGGGCTAGCTGTTGTCTGGGGAAAAGGTTATTCATTATGGATAATAAAAATCTTCTTGTGAGACACTTTAGTTGCATATCAGAGGGTCATATGCTTGGGAATGATCGCTGACACTATCTTGGAGGTTTAGAGATAATGTTTCACATTTCTCCTATGGAGTGTCCTTGTTAGTGAGATTTAGGTTAGGAGAAATTTAACTTTATTTAAGGCTTGAGGAAGTGAGTTATTTGCCTCTGGAAATTGTGCTATTTTAAGATGACTTCTTTGTTGTAAATCTCTAAGACATTTGTAAACCAAGGGAGACTCCTGCCTTGCAGGATTGTGATCTTTGCAAGTTAATTATTTGCTTTTCCCCCAGGGCAGCCTGGGGTGGCCGAGGAATGTCACACATACTACTGAGGGGAGGGGAGCGGATGGAGACGGGGTGCAAAGTGCCAGCTTTTGCTTTGCCAAGATGGCTGTACTTATGCTAAAGCTAAACCTGAGGTGGGATGTCCTTAAATTTCTCGGTCTCCACATTTCCCCCTGAACAATTCAGATCCCTAAATCCTTAAGGTTGTTGAAGGTGGAAGGTCTCATTTTCTGTAACTTCTTCCTGCTGAATAGTGGCATAGAGTTGTCCCTACCTACTCGGATCAGCATTGATCAGTTGGGGAATGTATAGGGGAGTTATGAAAGACAGAGACATCTGAGTCCAGGTGTTTAAATCAATCATTAAAGGAGAGAGGGACTGTTTAAAGTGCTAACCTGAGTAGGTTATGTTAGCATGTTAGCACACAAGGGCAGCCAATTGAATTACAATTCACCCTAGTAGATATATTGGTGCCCCTCTTATTGGATGTCTCTACCTGGCCTAACCCGCCCTTGTATCTGGGCTTTGCACACTGGGGCTGGGAGCTAGGGAGACAGTATGCACGCCCCACTGATTGGCTGTCTCTACCATGCCTGACCTGCCCTTGTATCTGGGTTTTGCAAGTAAGTTCATCTGGGAGGGGCAGGGTGAATCTAAGTTTACTGTGTAGGACCAATCTAAGTTTACCACATAAACAAAAAAATGGCTCCCTCTGATTAAGTAGGCCCTTAGAGAAATATTGTTGTGGGGATGGGTGTCCAACCCTTGGGTTCTGAGTAGGTCAGAACCCAAGAAATATTTTGTGATAATCTGGAACATCAAGATGGCTGCACTCACATCAGGGCTAGACTCGAGATGGGTACAGTCTTGTTTTTCTTGGCCTCCACAGTATGCCAGAACAAACCTCTGGGGACAGATGCCCTCAAACCTAAGTTAGGGTTGCAATGAGGTCCTAGGGGATTGTCAGGTTCAATCTTCTGACTCTTCGTCATTGACTTGCGTATCTGCCTGGATGTGGGTGCCTAGAGTGTGTCAGACTGCACATTTTTGTCCAGAGCGACCTACGATATTGGGGATTCTCTGGAGCCTTGCAAGTGTCTCCAAATCTGAAGCGTTAGACTAGCAGAGTTTCCATCCACAGGGGGGGGGGGGTAGGCACAATCCTGGGGTGTGGTCCAGATGCCCCATCCTGGAGGGCATGTGGGCCATGGCTTTGGGAACAGAAGTCTGCAAACACAAACTTGAGGTAGTATTAGGGGCGAGGTCATGGCAGGCCAGATCTGAAGACCTTGAGGGCAGCTCTTCGGGATTTGAAATTCGGGCGACTAGGAGCAAGGGGCACAGCATTCTTTATTGTGTTTCTAGGATGGCCATGGAATGGAGGGGTGGCCTCAGAGTTCCATGTGATATTCTTCCTCTCTGGGGATTCTGCCTGGCTCCCAAGATTTTGGTGTCTTTCTGGGGTAAGGAAAGAGTGCTATTTTCCATCTCAGGCATCCTGCAAAAAAGGGAATCTAGAGAAGGGTTCTGGGTCTGGGTGCCTGAATAACCCACCTGAGGGTTAAGATTTTGGCCTAGGGGTATGGCAGGCCCAGCATGCAGTCTCCTTGTCCAGATCCTGAGGGGGCTTCTTTGAAAGCGGGCTCAGGCTGAGGGTCACAATGCCTATTTATTCTCAGGGCAGCCCTCATGAGTGGGTGTGATCTACTGGGCCGTGCATCTGGCTCCCACTCTGAGGGTTGGACACCCATCCCCACAACAATATTTCTCTAAGGGCCTACTTAATCAGAGGGAGCCATTTTTTTGTTTATGTGGTAAACTTAGATTGGTCCTACACAGTAAACTTAGATTCACCCTGCCCCTCCCAGATGAACTTACTTGCAAAACCCAGATACAAGGGCAGGTCAGGCATGGTAGAGACAGCCAATCAGTGGGGCGTGCATACTGTCTCCCTAGCTCCCAGCCCCAGTGTGCAAAGCCCAGATACAAGGGCGGGTTAGGCCAGGTAGAGACATCCAATAAGAGGGGCACCAATATATCTACTAGGGTGAATTGTAATTCAATTGGCTGCCCTTGTGTGCTAACATGACTATGCAGTTTTCTCTGTGTATTGCAAACTCATTGGCCACCCATGTATAGCGTGGCTAAATTACCTCTATAAAAGTTCATCTGTGAGGTTGGGAGGGGTCGCCTCTTTGTAAGAGATGGCCCCAAATGGTCGGTTTGATTCTTGATAGTGGGTGTGAAATAAAGCTTTGCTTTACTTTCGCTATCAGTCTTGCTCCTTTGATCACGGACCCTGACATTTGGGGCTCATCCGGGATTAAACAATGAGACTGAGCCAGCATCAGAATTTCTGGGGAAAGTCTCCAGAGTTAAGATCACAGGATCCTGTCTATCTGGTTGTGGAGCTCCAGGGTATGGCCCACCTGGGAGAAGCTGGACACAGCCATGCTCCCCAGGACTGGAGTGAATGCGGGGATGCCCCTTTCCTCCACTGGGGAAATGCCGGGGGTTCAAGTCTCCCTGGGCAGTCAGGGGATCAACAGGGAGTTCAAATGCCCCTACATGGTCAGGGGATCGCCAGGGGGTTCAAGTACCACTGGGCGTTCAGGGGCCTGCCAGGGTCTTAGAGTCCCCCTAGGAGGTCTCCGAGGGTTTGAGTCCCCCTCGGAGATCACCAGTGGGTTCAAATCCCCCACCGTTTTGGGGGTTAGAGTCCCCCTGAGCGTTCACCATGGGGTTCTTGGATCCCCTTGGCAGCCAGTGGGTTCAAGTCCCCCTAGGCGGTCAGGGGGTTCCAGTCCCCCTAGAAAATCCCCACTGTCAGAAGGACCACGTGCCTGTGGTTGTCTTTGTCATTTCTTTTGGTTGTCTATTGTGTTGTCTGCTGTGATTGTAGGGATAGGGAAGCAGAGAGTAAGGGGACTCTCACTTTCACCTCTCTGTTCCTCATAATAGATGTGGGGCTTCTCCCTCACACATTTCATGCATTAAGGGCTATGACTGGAGCCAAATGAGGTTAGTCTAACTTGAGACAGAGACTTTAAGGAATATTCCCATACAGCTTCCAAAACTCCTTTTGTTTCGGGGAACTCCTGTCTTCTCTGGCTTGATGTGAACTGCCTCTCCCCTCCCCATTTCTGGGGGGAACACATGGTGTCTGAAGTGGAGTGGGCCCAGGTGGAGTGTGAAATCTGTTAACAAAGAGATGACTAAACCGGTGGTTAATTGTCTGTCTCAGGGTTTTATTAGGTAATTGTTAAAGTAACTCTCAAACTCTTTGCTAACCTGAAACTGAAGGGTTGCTTGAATGACAAATGGGATTAAATTTGTTGGACATCTAAGTCTTAACGGAATGGGAAAAATGCTAGAGTGTTGGTTGCTGGAACTGGGTTTGTGCTTTTGAAATCTGCTGGTGAACATGTTTCATGCTTTACTGATTCATAAATTTGCCTTCTAAGAATTCTCTTGTAAAATGACTTCTGCCTTAAAGGAAATTCATATGGAAAGACTTTCAGGACAAATACAGGTCTTTGATATGTTGAAATCCTGGAACTGAAATGGGTAAGAATTTACAGAAGTAAAAGCTACATTCAGACTAACCCAGAATTAGTAACATGGGACTAGGTGAACTGAAAGTTGAAATGTTGTATCTCTTGGTATTTTGTCTTATTTTAAACATTAATGGTTCTGTAATGTTTGCTCTTCCAGACTAGGGAAACTTTTTCTTAAGTTATATGTAAATTACAGAGATGTAATAGTAGTCATTTATAAACAAATCAAGGTATTCAACTTTCTCTCTATCTGAACTCTCTGAAACCAAAAGGTCTCAGCAAGCATTTTTTTCTTCCATGGCAATCAGTCATTTGCATAAGTTCAATAAGTATCTGTTCTCTTTGTAACAGGAAACCATTGGAAGCGCTAATTATTTTACCAAGGCTTTGACTGGAATGTCATATTTGAAAAGACTCAGATATGACTAGACAGCTTAAAGGAACTAAGATTGACTTTATAAAACCTGTAAACATAAAGCCCTTTGGAACTGTTGGCCTGATACCTTGCTTAAAGAGTTCCCAGCAGCCTAACCAGGTGAGTAAAAGATGTTACTTCCTGGCAGGTGCAGGAACACAGGATACTTTGGGGACCTCAGGAAGAGCAATTTTCCCAAATTGACAGGTATTTCAGTCATGTATGATGGCAAGTACATAGCTTGGCTTCTGGCCTGGAGAGACTAGGATAAGTTCAACCAAGAGATTCCTTATGAGAAGTTCAAGCAAAGTAGATTCTAAAAGATTTATATAATAACTCACTGTTCTTGCTGTGCTTATGTAAATAACTTGGCCAAGTTTGTTAAATCTGGACTTGTTTTTCAAATAAATTAGTCCTGATTTGGCTGTCTCTGGAAATGAGGGTTATTTTATAGAGAAAAATTATGTTTTAATAACACACCTTTATGGATGTTAAATTCTAGATTTGATTGTCTTTAATGTTTGTTTACCTAAGCTAGACAACTTGAGGTAAACTTCAGGGAAGTTGCACAAGCTCGTTTAGATGATCTTGCTTTTGCCAGTCAGTTAGCCCCAGATATAGGGAGGAAACTTCAGAAAATTGAAGGGAATATGAAGGGAAGAATCTGACTAAGTCAGTGGAAATAGCAGAAAAGGTGTTTAAAAACAGTGATGCACAGGAGGACGATTTGGCATTACATGAGTCAGGTAGGAGGTGGTAAATGGAAGGAAAAGCCTAGGCACAGAGAAGGCAGGTGGGAAGACTTAGATTCAGATCAGTGTGTTTACTGTAGGGAGAAAGTACATTGGGCTAGGAAGTGTCCAAAGGAAGACAGCCATGTTTGCCACAAGAGACTGAAAGGGCCGTGGTTCGGAGCCCCTCCCTGAACCTCCGGTAAAAATTGAAGTGGAGGGGAATCAACTGAAACCTATGTGAAAACTATCTTGAGAAGAAGTCTGGTTACAATGGGTGAATGGCATAGAAAGACATGAATAGACAACTGTACAGATATTTGTGGCAGCAGAAGATGAATGCCTTCTTTATGAGCCAGTCTCAGAACCAGAGGAGACAACAGAAGGAAGTCTTCTCCAAACCCTACAGGTCACGCTTCCAGAAGTCTGTGCAGAAGGGAAGCCCCCTGGATTGGCCATGGGACAGCCTCCAGTGGTGGTATAATTAAAAGCAACGGCCATGACTGTTCATGTCTGGCAGTACTCCCTTCCCTGGGAGGCAAAGGAAGGGATCAGAGAACACATTAACCGCCTCTCAGGAGATGGGATCCTAGTTCCTTGCAAGTCTTCATGGAACACACATTTTCTGCCCGTCAAAAAGGCCGAGACTGGGGAGTACCAACCCATTCAGAACATGAAGGAAGTTAATAAATGGGTTGAAGTTATCCACCCAATGGGGCCTAACTCCTATACCCTCCTCTCCCTCCTGGGCCCCAAAAGAACTGTTTATACCATCTTAGATTGCAAAGATGCATTTTTCTGCATATCTTTAGCAAGGGAGTCTCAGCCCCTCTTTGCTCTTTAGGGTCTGATCGACGGGAAGGATTCCAAGTCCAACTCACCTGGACAATACTTCCCCAAGGGTTCAAGAATTCACCCACAATCTTCGATGAGGACCTACACAAGGATTTACATGAGTACAGAACCTCCAACTTGGGACTCACTCTGTTACAGGATGTTGATGACTTGCTAATAGCTGCTGAGGACTATGAGTCATGTTTGTGGGGATGAGAGCTCTCCTACAGACTCTGCAGGAAAGAGGGTATTGAGTGTCAGCAAAGAAAGCACAGCTCTGTTAGAGCCACGGAGGTTATCTAGGCTTTGATTTCCTGAGGGAGTGCATTCACTGTCTGAGACCAGGAAATAGGTGATCACCCAATACCCCCGCCCCACCACATCCTGACAAGTAAGGGAGTTTCTTTGGATGGTGGGCTACTTTAGGCTGTGGATATCTCAGTTTGTGGAGATTGCCCGACCTCTCTATGAACTGGCAAATGGGGGCTCACTATGATAGAGTGGACAACTGAGACAGAAGGAGCATTTCGGGAATTACAAAGAGCCTTACTGAGTGCCCCAGCATTGGCCATCCCAGATGTTACCAAGCCCTTCCACTTGTATGTGGATGAAAAAGCAGGAGTGTCCAAAGGAGTTTTGACTTAAACTCTGGGGCCTTGGCAAAGGCCAGTAGCCTATCTTAGCAAGAAACTAGATCCAGTAGAGGCAGGGTTCCCCCCCTTGCCTCCATGTAATTGTTGCCATGGCCCTCCTGGTCAAGGATGCAAGTAAATTGAATTTGGGTCAAAATCTCATCTTGACCACCACCGACGCTATGGAGGGCCTTCTCTGGACACCACCAGACCAATGGATGACAAACTCCCTAGTGAAGGGGTATCAGGCCTTCTTCCTCAATGATCCATGAGTGACCATCCAGGCCCAGTGGTGCTAAATCCAGCCACGCTGCTGCCAGAGGAGCTGGCTGACCACCCACACGAGTGCGGGGAATTCCTATCCCAAGTCACAGGAGTAAGGCCGGACCTTAGAGACATTACCATTCTGCATGTGGAGATAACTCTGTACATAGAGGGGAGTAGCTACATGGTTGATGGAAAGATTTATGCTGGGACTGCAGTGGTTTCCCTTGAGCAGGAACTCTGGACGGCAGCCCTGCCACAGAGAACATTGGCACAAAAAGTCGAGCTGATAGCACTTACCAAGGCACTGCAGATAGTCAATGTAAAACTGCCAATATCTCTTATGCACAGCAGGTACACTTTTGCCACTCTCCATAGACATGGGGCTATTTATAAAGAAAGGGGTCTATTAACAGCAGAAGGAAAAGAAATTAAAAACAGAGGAGAAATATTGGCTCTCCTCCAGGCTATTTGGGACCCAAAAGAGGTGGCTCTTATGCATGATACCAAAAGGGAACTGATCTGATTTCAAAAGGAAACCAATTAGCAGATGAAGCCGCAAAGCAAGCAGCCCGAAAAACAGTGCAAGAGCTGGTTGCACTCTTGACTCCAGCCCTACCACAAAAACCTTACTATTCAGAAGGACATTTAAAGTATTTACAGAAATGGGCTAAATTAGACCATGAAGGGTATTAGGCTAAGACTAAAACAGGAAAGTTAATTCTTCCTCGGAGACTAGGTCAGGAGTTTGTAGACCAGATACATCAGTGTAATCATTTGGAGACATGAAAACTCAAGGAACTTATTGGAAAGAAGTTTCAGGTTTCTATATTAGGGCATATGGCTCAGGATGTAGTTGATAGATGTGCTCAATGCCAGGCAGTTAATGTGAGAGGAACTAGAATAGGAAGAGGGAAAAGAAAAAGAGGTAAGGAACCAGGAATTTTTTAGGAAATAGATTTTACTGAGATGAAACCTGGAAAATATGGGCAAAAGTATACGTTAGTTTCTGTAGATACCTTTCCAGGTTTGGTAGAGTTTTTTCTGCCAAATGTGAGACGGCAGGAATGGTAGCCAAAAAGGTATTAGAAGAAATAATTCCTAGGTTTGGGCTGCCTCTTGCGATCAGGTCAGACAACAGCCCTACATTCGAGAGTTCAGTCTCACAGGCATTGTCAATGGCTGTGGGCACTAAGTGGAAACTACATTGTGCCTATTGGCCCCAGAGTTCTGGGCAAGTAGAGAGAATGAATCAGACTCTTAAAGAGAATTTTACAAAGCTAATTCTGGAGACTGGCAGTGGATGGGTGGATATCCTTCCTTTCACCCTCCTCAGGGCACGATGTACACCCTACTTAAACAAGGTGAACCCATTTGAAATAATGTTCGGGAGACCCCCCTGCTCTTCCCTCAGGTACAAGGGGTGCCCTAGCAGAAATGACTGATAAGTCTGTACTCCAGTCACTGCAGGCATTACAGTCTGTCTTAAAAAGAACCCACGCAGGGATCCAAACTGCCCACACTGAGACAGAAGCGAAGGTGGAGCCACATCCTTTCCAACCAGGGTACTTGGTGGATATGCTGCCACCAAGTGGCAAACTTGGAGCCCCGCTGGGAAGGGACTGTTTACTGTTATCCTGACCACCCCCATGGCAATAAAATAGAAGGGATCAGGGCCTGGATTCACGTGGGTTATGTCAAACGAGCCGAGGACGAGGACGCCCCTCCAAGGGATGGAAGCTGCAAGCGATGGACTCCGCTGATGAGGGACTAAAGCTAAGACTCAAAAGACTATGAGTGTATTCTAGCTCCTATTGTTTCCTGCTTATGTAAAGTGTAGCTGGGAAATTAGATAAACGAATTTAGGAAAAATGGAAAAGGTTATACAAAGCGGTAAATGGCTAACTTGACTGTGCACTACTATCACTTGTATGAGAAAATTAGAGCAATAAAATGTTAGTCTTACATGTTCAATATAACATAGAACTGGCAGAAAAGTCAAGGATTTGACTAATCTCCAAAGAAAATTGGGGAATATAAGGGCCTACTTAATCAGAGAGAGCCATTTTGTTGTTTATACAGTAAACTTAGATTGACCCTATGCAGTAAATTTATATTGACCTATGCAGTAAACTTAGATGGACACTGCCCCTCCCTTGGGAGCCGGGCAGAGTATCCACAGAGGAAGTATCTCCCATGGCCCCATGAGGCCACCCAACATTCCGTGACCATCTGAGATACAGAATCCGGACAGAAAAGCCTGCACTCCCTCCTCCCAGTCGCCCTAATTTCAAATCATGAGGAGCCACCTTCAGGGTCTGCAGATGGGGCCTCCCATCACCTAGCCCTTAACCCTAACTTGAGTTTGTGTTTGCATAATTTTGTCCCCAAATCCTGGCCCACATAGCCTCCAGGATGGGGCCTCTGGAGCCACACCCTAGGACTGTGCTGCCCTCCCGAAGGAAACTTGCCCTTCACATTTGCACAAACCCTCCAGATTAGGAGAAACCTGCAAGGATCCTGAGCCCACCCCAATTTCGTAGTCCACTCTGGACAAAATTGCACAGTCTGACACACCTTAGGCACCTACCTTCAGGGATACTCCCAGCTCAATGGCGCTGAGTCAAATGATTGAATCTGACATGTCCCTTGGACCTCATCACAACCCTAGCTTAGGTTTGTAGGCATTTGTCAACAGAGGTCTGTTCTGGCATACCAACATATGGTCCAACATGTGGTCCCTGAGCCACAACACTGAGCACTTCCATTCCCCAGAAGTCAACCTGGCCCTTGGGAGCTGCATTCAAACCTCAGGGGAGGAGAATCCTGCATGGCGCCTGAGCCCCCACAACATTCTAAGGTCTCCCTGGACACAAGCCAGAATTGTGACCCATCAGAATGAGATTCCCTGTCAACTCAGCCCACTGGGCACTTAGCCCCAGAGCCACCAGATCAACACTGCCTTCTTGCTGGGCTGCAATGGTAACCTGAAGTGGAATTTCCAGGCATCCATGCAGAGAGCTCTGCTACCAAATCTTTCAATATGGGGGACCCTGGAGCCATCAAAACTGTTTCCCCCTGTCCCTCTTAGTCCAGGGCTTCCTGTGAAAGTGGCGTGGCCTCAGGGTCCCTGCAGGTTTCTCCTATTCTTGAGCTTTCTTGAAGCTCTAAAATGCCCAGCTAGCTTCTGAATTGCCGGCACAGTCCTGTGCTGTGCCTGAGGAATACCGAGCCCAGCGGATTGTGGGTCAGGATTCTGGGGATGGAAGACTGAAAACAACAAGGGTTAGGATTAGGGCCAAGTATGGCAGGCCCGAACAGCAGACACTGAGGCGGGCTCCTCAGGATCTGAAATTAGGGCTAGTGTGATGTGTTAGCTCAGGCTTTTGCCTCTGCTTTTTGTGTTCAAGATTGGGGGGGCGTGGCCTCATTGGACAATGGAACTTTCTCCCTCTTTGGGGGTTTTGCACAGCTCCAAATGGCACGGTGTCATTGTGGGAGAAAGAGGAATGCTCTTTTCTGATTCACGGTCCACATAAGGAGGGATTCGGGAGTGGCGATCTGGGTTGGGGTGCCTGGAAAACCTTCCTTTGGTTAGGATTTGGGCTTAGGGTCACAGCAAGCTTCAGATGCTGGCTGTAGGTCAAGCTCCCGTGGGGTCTTAGTTGAAAACGTGTTTCTGGCTGAGGGTCCCAAAGCCGTTTTGAGCCCAGGGCGCCATTAAAAAGTGGGCGGGACCTCATGGTCCATGCAGGTTTCTCCTACTCTAAGGTTTTTATCCACATTCCCATAGCACGTTTTCCTACTGTGGGACAGGAGGACTTATATATTGTGGATCATGTTCCCCCATATGAGGATTGGAGACCAGGCTTCTGGGAACAGATACCTGGAAACTCGGGTTTGGTTGATATGAGGGCCGAGGGGCATGGCAGGTCCTATCTGGCGGATAGGAGTTCAGCTACTTCAGTGGCTAACAGGAGTTCAGGGATCAGGCTGGGGCTGACAAAGCATTAGTGCACAGAGCGGCCTATGAAATTGCAGTGCCCTCATGGGCCATGAAGGTTGATCCTCATTTGGGGTTTTTGGTCAGCCTTATAGGGCCCTTTTTCATTCTGGTGGGCAGGCAGTGTGCTGCATTTTGGCTCTAGATTTACCAGTCTGGAAGGGCTCGTGGGCCAGGAGTGTGAAGACAGAAGTCTGAATACACAAGCTAGGGTTAGTTTTGGCTCAATCAGCAGGGGGTGAATGGAGATCTCCAGCATCTAAGGTAAGGGCGAGTGTCAGACATTCCCTCAGGCAGGAGATTGTGTCTATTATGGCCGCCTAAAAGAGTGGTGGCCTCAGGAGGCCATGGAAGTTTTCCCACCCTGGGGGTTGTGAGCTGCTCCAAACAGCAAGGTCTCCTGTGGGACAGGGTAGTACTGTTTGCTGCCTCAAGTGTCCCTTATACAGAAAGATACCAGAGCAGGGCTCTTAGTATGACTGCCTGGAAACCCCAACTCCCATTCTCATTGGTGCCTAGGAACAAGGCAGGTGGATCTGCTCACCCTGGGCGAGCTACCCAGGGGGCTGAGTTGAAATGGAGTCACATGCTGAAGGATCACAATGCAGGTTTGTGTCCAGGGTGACCTTGGAAGGTGGCAGTGGCCCAGGGGTCATTCAGGATTCTCCTAGCCTGAGGGTTATACACAGCTCCAAATAGCAAGGTTTCCCTCTCGGGAATGGATGTGTTGTGTTCATTGGATCAGGTGTAGGTGTCTGGTTAGCCAGAGAAACTTACTTGTAAGCCCTGGATATAGGGGCGGGCCAGGCCAGATAGCCATTTCCAATCAGTGGGGTGCGCATATATTAACTGTGGTGAGTTGAAATATCATTGGCCACCTGTGTGTGGGCTGGGCTCAAACACCTCTTTCAAGGTTAATTTGCGAGGCTGGGTTGGGGGAGAAGTAGGAGGAGTTAGAAGAGCTGTGGGAGAAGTAGGAGGAGTTAGAATAGTTGTTGGAGAAGTAGGAGTTAGAGTAGCCATTAGAGAAGTAGGAGGAGTTAGAATAGTCATTGGAGAAGTAGGAGGAGTTAGAACAGCCTTTAGAGTAGCTGTTAAAGTAGCCTTTGGGAGCCGTTAGAGTAGCTGTTAAAGTAGCCTTTGGGAGCCGTTAGAGTATCTGGTAGGGTAGCCTTTGGGAGCCATTAGGGTAGTCATAGGAGTGATAGCGTCAGGGTCATCAGGAGCAGCGCTGCCCAAGCCATGGCCCCGCCACGAGCGGCCTTGCCGCCCCAAGCAGCAGTGCCGCCACAACCGGCCTAGCCGCCCCGAGCTGCAAGTGTCCTTGCTGCACTGAGCCACGGCGTCATTCTGGGGAGCGGCCTTGTCAGCGTGCAGCCTCATCCAGAGTGGCCTTGTCTGGGGAGCGGCCTCATCGACTATTGGCCTCGTCTGGAGTGGCCTTGTCCAGAGTGGCCTCGTCTGGGGAATGGCCTTGTTGGAGTGGCATCATGGGGAGCAGATTCTGTGTCATCAGGGTTGTCGTCCTTGTCATCCTTGCCTCTTTGTCATCAGGATCAACATCCTCGTCGTCGTTGCCACTTCGTGAGAAATGGCCCCGACCAGTGGGTTTGATTTTCGATGCTTGGCATGAAATAAAGCTTTGCTTGATTTTTGCTTTGTGTCAGTCTCCTTCATTTGATCATGGACCCTAACACTGGGGGCTCGTCCTGGATCAAACAACGAGAACAGAGCCAGCATCGGAATTTATGGGAAAAGCCTCAAGAGGTGATAGGATCTTGTCTGTCTGTCTGGTTGGAGCTCCAGGGTATGGCCCACGGGGGAGAAGCTGGACGCATCCATGCTCCCCAGGGCTGAAGTGGATGCGGGGATGCCCCATTCTTCTGCTGGTAGATCTACAGGGGGTTCAAGTCTCCCTGGGCTGTTGGGGGTTTTGAGTCTCCCTAGATGGTCAGGAGGTTTGAGTCCCCCTGGATGGTCAGGGGGTTTGAGTCCCTCTGGACATCAGGGGATTCAAGTCCCCCTGGATGGTCACCAAGGAGTTGGAGTCCCCCTAGATGGTAAGGGGGTTCGAGTCTCCCTAGGCAGTCATCCGGGGTTCGAGTCCCCCAAGGTGGTCATCGGGGGTTCGAGTTCCCCCGAGGTGGTCAGGGGGTTTGAGTCTAGGAAATCCCTACCAGTGGCAGGACCACAGGGCCTGCAGTTGTCTTTGTCTTGTCTTTTTGTTGTCTGCTGTGTTGTTTGTTATGTGTGAAGGAATGGGGCAAGCAAAGAGTAAGGGGACTCTGACTTTCATCACTCCATTCCTCATAATAGATGTGGGGCTTCTCCCTCACTCAATTCGTGTGTTAAGGGCTATCACTAGAGCCAACTGGGGTTAGTCTAACTCAGGAAAGAGACTTTAAGGAATATTCCCAAGCAGCTGCTGAAACTCCCTTTGTTTCGGGGAATTCCTTGTCTTCTCTGGCCCAAAGTGGACTACCTAGCCCCTCCCCTTGCTGGCGGGAAAGCATGGCGTCTGAAGTGGAATGGGCCCACATGGAACATGAAATCTGTTAGCAAAGAGATGACTGAACTGATGGTTAATTGTGTGTCTCTGGGTTTTAGTGGGTAATTGTTAAAGTAGCTTTCAGAGTCCTTGGTAACATGAAGCTTTGAGGTTTTGCTTGGATGGCAAATGGGATGAAGTGCTAGGGTGCTGGTTGCTGGAACTGGGTTTGTGCTTTTGAAATCTGTTGGTAAACATGTTTTGTGCTTAACGGCTGTTGTAACAGTTCACAATTGGCTAAATGTGAATGGTTTTCTCTTTACCCACCTAGAATTGTAAATGAGATCTCTTTGACTCATAAGGCTTTTCCCTGATATGCTAAGTTACTAAGGAAGTACTGTTAAATCAATGATAAAGCTTGGGTTACATTTGGGTAGATGCTGTAACTACTCCAGAGGTTCTATACTTTTCCTAAAGCTTTAATGTTTTGATAAGGGTCATCATTTGATATTTAATCATATCTATTCTGAGATTTTTGTCATTTGTAATTGTTTTAATTCTCTTGTAAGATGAATTCCCCCTTAAAGGAAATTTATATGGGAGACTTTCAGAACAAATATGGGTCTTTGATATGTTGAAATCCTTGAACTGAATTTCCAGAAGTAAATGTTGCACTCAGACTAAACCATCAGACTAATCCAGAATTAGTACAATGACTCAAGGTAAGAATGAGTCTCCAGGAGCTTTCCTAGAAAGGCTTATTGAAGACTGATTGACCCTGAGGCACCCGAAAATCAGGGGGCAGTGAATCTTGCTTTTGCCAGTGAGTCAGCCCCGGATCTAAGGAGGAAACTTCAGGAAATTGAAGGATTTGAAGGGAAGAATCTGATTGAGTTATTGGGAATAGCAGAAAAGGTGTTTAACAACAGGGATGCACAGAAGGAAGGTTTTGGCATTACATGAGCCAGGTAGGGGATGGTATTTGGGAGGAAAAGCCTAAGCACAGAGAAGGCAGGCAGGAAGACTTAGATTCAGATCAGTGTGCTTACTATAAGGAAAAAGGACATTGGGCCAGGGAGTGTCCCAAAAGGAAGACAGCAATGCTGGCCACCAGAGTAAAAATTGAAGTGGAGGGGAAATCAACTGATTTTTTTGGTGGACACGGGAGTCTAATTTTCATCATTACTTAAACCTATGGGAAAACTATCTGGAGAGGAAGTTTGGGAACAAGGAGCAAATGGCACAGAGAGACATAAATGGACAACATAAAGGACTTTAAATTTGGCCTCAGGAGTAGTTAAACATCAAATTTTGGTCCTTCCTAATGTCCCATATAACTTGATGGGAAGAGATCTCCTCCACAAGTTATGAGCTGGCATTTAGTTCTCGGAAGGAGACATGACTGTAACCTTGAGACAACCCACAGTACAGGTGCTAATGGCAGCAGTAGATAAATACCTTCTTTACGAGCCAGTCTCAAAACCAGAGGAGACAAAGTGGGGAAGCCTTCTCCAAATCCTACAGGTCCAGTTTCCCGAGGTCTGGGCAAAAGGGAAGACCCCTGGCTTGGCTAGGGGAAAACCTCCAGTGGTGATACAATTAAAGGCAATGGCTACGGATATTCGCGTTTGGCAGTACTCCCTTCCCCGGCAAGCAAAGGAAGGGATCAAAAAACACATTAACCACTTCCGAGGAGACGGGATCCTAGTTCCTTGCAAATCTACATGGAACACACCTTTGCTGCCTGTGAAAAAGGCCGAGACTGGGGAGTACTGACCCGTTCAGGACTTGTGGGAAGTTAATAAACGAGTTGAACATATCCACCCAACGGTGCCTAACCCCTATACACTACTCTACCTCCTAGGCTCCAAAAGAACTGTGTATACCATCTTAGATCTCAAGGATGCATTTTTCTGCATATCTTTAGCAAGGGAATCTCAACCCCTTCTTGCTTTTGAGTAGTCCAATCCACAGGAAGGTTACCAAGACCAGGTCACCTGGACAAGACTTCCCCAAGGATTCAAGAATTCACACAGCATTTTTTTTTTGATGAGGCCAACATGAGGATTTGCGTGACTACAGAACCTCCAAACCAGTAGTCACTCTGCTACAGTATGTTGATGACTTGCTAGTAGCCGCTGAGGATTATGAGTCATGTTTGTGGGGGACGAGAGCTCTCTTACAACCTGTGCAGGAAAAAGGGTATTGGGTGTCAGCAAAGAAAGCACAGCTCTGTCAGAGCCATGCCACATATCTAAGCTTTGATCTCCATGAGGGAGTGTGTTCACTGTCTGAGTACAGGAAACAGGTGATCACCCGATACCCCCACCGCACCACATCCCGACAAGTGAGGGATTGTCTTGGACGGTGGGCTACTGTAGGCTGTGCATACTGCGGTTTGTGGAGATTGCCCAACCTCCCTACCAACTGGCAAAAGGGGGGGGCTCACTATGATAGAGTGGACAGCTGAGGCAGAAGGAGCATTTCTGGAATTACAAACAGCTGTACTGAGTGCCCCAGCATTGGCCATCCCAGATGTTAACAAGCCCTTCCACTTGTATGTGGATGAAAAAGCAGGGGTGACCAAAGGAGTTTTGACTCAGACTCTGGGGCCTTGGCACAGGCCAGTAGCCTACCTTAGCAAAAAACTAGATCCAGTAGCGGTGGGGTTCCCCTCTTGCCTCTGCATAATTGCAGCTATGGCCCTCCTGGTCAAAGATGCAAGTAAATTGAATTTGGGTCAAAATCTCATCTTAACCACCACCCACGTTATTGAGGGCCTTCTCTGGACTCCAACAGACCGATGGATGACAAACACCTGAGTGATGAGGTATCAGGCCCTCCTCCTAAATGAACCAAGGGTAACCTTCCAGTCCCTGGCAATGCTTAATCCAGCCACGCTGCTGCCAGAGGAGCTGGCTGACCACCCACATGACTGCGGGGAGGTCCTAACCCAAGTCACACGAATAAGGCTGGATCTCAGAGACATTCCCCTCCTGGATGCTGAGATGACTCTGTTCACAGATGGGAGTAGCTACATGGTCAATGGGAAGAGGTATGCGGGGGCTGTGATGGTTTCTCCTTAGCAGAAACTCTGGACAGCAGCCCTGCCACATGGAACTTCGGCACAAAAAGCAGAACTGATTGCACTCACGAAGGCACTGCAGATGGACAAAGGTAAAACCACCAATATCTCTACTGACAGCAGGTATGCCTTTGCTACTCTCCATTTACATGGGGCTATTTATAAAGAAGGGGGCCTATTAACAGCAGAAGGAAAAGGAATTAAAAACAGAGGAGAAATATTGGCTCTCCACCAGGCTATTTGGGACCCAAAAGAGGTGGCTGTTATGCATTGCCTGGGACAACAAAAGGGGTCTGATCTGGTTTCAAAAGGAAACCAATTAGCAGATCAAACTGTAAAGCAAGCAGCCCGAGAAACAGTGCAAGAACTGGTTACACTCCCAGCTCCAGCCCTACCAGAAAAACTGAACTATTCAGAAGAAGTTTTAAAGTATTTACAGAAATGGGTTAAATTGGACTATGAACGGGACTGGGCTAAGATTAAAGCAGGAACAATAATTCTTCCTCGAAGACTAGGCAAAAAGTTAGTAGACCAGATACTTCAGGGTACTCATTTGGGGATACTCAAACTCAAGGAGCTTATAGGCAAGCAGTTCCAGGTTTCTAAATTAGGGCATATGGTTCAGGATTTAGTTGATAGATGTGCTCAATGCCAGGCAGTTAATGTGGGAAGAACGAAAATTGGAAGAGGGAAAAGAGAAAGAGGTAAGGAACTAGGAATTTGTTGGGAAAAAGATTTCACAGAAATGAAACCTTGAAAATATGGGCACAAGTACATGTTAGTTTTTGTAGATACCTTTTCAGGCTGGGCAGAGGCTTTTTCTGCCAAACATGAGACAGCGGGAGTGGTAGCCAAAAAGCTACTAGAAGAAATAATTCCTAGGTTTGCTCTGCCTCTTGCGATCGGGTCAGACAATGGCCCTGCTTTTGTAAATTCAGTCTCACAGGCATTGGCCAAGGCCGTGGGAACTTATTGGAAACTACATTGTGCCAACTGTCTCCAGAGTTCTGGGCAAGTAGAGAGAATGAACAGGACTCTTAAAGAGACCTTGACAAAACTAATTCTGGAGACTGGTGGTGGATGGGTGGATCTCCTTCCTTTTGCCCTCCTCAGGGCATGATGTATACCCTATTTATGCAAGGTGACCCCATTTGAAATAATGTTTGGGAGATGCCCCTCTCTGCCCTCGACTATAAGAGGTTGCCCTAGCAGAAATGACTGATCAGTCTGTACTCCAGTCATTGCAGGCATTACAGTCTATCTTTAAAAAAGTCAGGGATCTGGACTGCCCACATGGAGATGGAGATGGAGGTGGAACCACATCCTTACCAACCCGGGGACTTTGTCTGTATACGTTGCTATCAAGGGGGAAACTTGGAGCCTCGCTGGAAGGGACCATTTACTACTATTCTGACCACCCCAATGGCAGTAAAATTAGAAGGCATCAGGGCCTGGTTTCACACGATTCACGTCAAATGAGGCGAGGATGAGGATGCCCCCAGAGATGGAATCTTCAGTCAACAGACCCCGCTGACCATGGACTAAAGCTAAGACTAAAAAACTGTGAGTGTATTGTTGCTCCTATTGTTACCTGTTTATGTAAAGTATAGGTGGGAAATTAGATGAACGGAATTAGGAAAAAATGGAAAAGGTTATACAAAGCGTTAAATGGCTAACTCATCAGCCGACTGTGCACTACTGTTACTTTTTGGCCCCTGTATTATAAACGCCCTAATGTCATTTGTACCAAAGAAAATTGGAGCGATAAAAATGTTAGTCTTACATGCTCAATATGACTCCCTTACAATAGGAGAACATAGAAATGGCTGAAAAGTCAAGGATTTGTCTAATTTCCAAAGAAAAGGGGGGAATGTAGGGGCCTGGTTAGCCAGAGGAACTTACTTGTAATCCCCGGATATAGGGGCAGGCCAGGCCCGATAGCCATATTCAATCAGTGGGGTGCACATATATTAACTGTGATGAGTTGAAATGTCATTGGCCACCTGTGTGTGGGCCAGGCTCAACCACCTCTATAAAGGTTAATCTGTGAGGCTGGGTGGAGGGAGAATTAGGAGGAGTTAGAATAGCCGTTGGAGAAGTAGGAGGAGTTAAAATAGTCACTGGAGAAGTAGGAGGAGTTAGAATAGCTGTTACAGAAGTAGGAGGAGTTAGAATAGCCATTAGAGTAGCTATTAAAGTAGCCTTTGGGAGCCGTTATAGTAGCTGTTAAAGTAGCCTTTGGGAGTCGTTAGAGTAGCTGCTAAAGTAGCTTTTGGGAGCCGTTAGAGTATCTATTAGGGTAGCCATTGGGAACCATTAGGGTAGTCATAGGAGTGATAGCGTTGGGGTCATTGGGAGCAGCACCGCCACAAGCTGTGGCCCCACCACGAGTGGCCTCGCCGCCCCAAGCAGCAGTGCCACCACGACTGGCCTCGCTGCCCCAAGCAGTAACCGGCCTCGCCTCCCTGAGCCGCGGTGTCATTCCAGGGAGCGGCCTCATCAGTGTGTGGCCTCATCCAGAGTGGCCTCGTCTGGAGAGGCCTTGTCCAGAATGGCCTAGTCTTGGGAACAGCCTTGTCAGATGGCGTCATGGGGAGCAGAGTCTGTGTCGTCGGGGTTGTCATCGTCGTCCTCACCTCTTTGTCATCAGGAACAGCATCCTTGTCGTCGTCACCTCTTTGTGAGAAATGGCCCCAACCGGTCGGTTTGATTTTCGATGCCTGGAGTGAAATAAAGCTTTGCTTGATTTTTGCTTTGTGTCAGTCTCATTCCTTTGATCATGGACCCTAACACAGGCATCCCTCAAATGTTCGTATTGGAGACCAGGCCTCTGGAGATAGATGCCTGCCATCCTTTGCTAGGGTACAGGGGAGATCCTTGGGCCCTTGTCAGGTTCAATTGTCTCTCTTTGAGGCCATAGATCTTGGTGTCTGATGGGAGGTAGTGGCACTGGATGGGACAGACTGTGATGTTTTTTCCAGGGCTTCCTGTGACATTGGTGTAACCTCAGGGTCCTTGCAATTTTCTCCTATTCTTGAGGTTTCTTGAAGCTCTAAAGTGCCCAGCTACCTTCTGGATTGTAGGCAAAGTCCTGTGCTGTTTCTAAGGCATACCAAGGCCAGTGGATTGTGGGTTAGGACTGTGGGGACAGAAGACTGAGAACAACAAGGGTCAGGCTTAGGATTGAGGCTATGGCAGACACGATCTGCAGACCCTCAGGGAATCTCCTTGGGACATGAAATAAGGGTGAGTGTGAGGTGGTAGCTCAGGATTTTTTCTCTGGATTGTGTGTCTGGGATGGCATGGAATGCTGGGTTGGCCTCTTGTGTTCATGGAGGATTCTCCTCTGGGGTTTCTGTCTGTCTCCCAATACTTTGGTGTCATTCTGGGTGAATGGAAGAGTCCTGTTTTCTTTCTGTCTCTGGGGTCCCCCTAAAACAGCGATTCCAGAAATGGGATATGGGTAATGGAACCTGCAAAACCACACTATGTGTTATTACTTGGGCCTAGGGGCATGGCGGCCCAATATTTGGGCTCTTGGTCCAGCTACCTAGAGGACTTATTTGAAAACAGGCTCTGAATAGGGGTCAAAATGCATCTTAGTGCCCAGGGCAGCCCTCATGTGTGTGCGTGGCCACATGCTACATGCAGGTTTCTCCCACTCTGAGGGTTTGACACCCATCCCAAGAGCAAGGTTTCCTGAATAACCAGGTTGGGTAGAGATGACGGCTTAGGACCATGGCGGGTCCTAGCTGCTGGATATACGTTCAGCTAATTAGGTGGCTGGCGGGAGGAATGGACTCAGGCTGTGTCAGACAGCTCATTATTGCACAGGGCAGCCTATGAAATTGTGGTGCCATCAAGAAACATGTAGGTTGGTTTTCATTTGGGTTTTCTGGGTAGCCCCATAGGGCACTATTTTCTTCTGGTGTGCAGGCAGACTGTTGCATTGTGGTTACAGAATTCCCAATCTGGAGGGCTTGTGGGCCAGGAGTGGGAGGACAGAAGTCTGAAAACACAGGTTAGGGTTTGGTTCAGGGCCGAGTGCATGGCAATCCCCATCTGCAATGGCTGATTCGAGATCTCCAGCATCTGAAGTAAGGTCGAGTGTCAGAAGTTCGCTCAGGCTGGAGTTTGTGTCCATGATGGTTGCCTAATGGAGGGGTGGCCCCATGAGGCCGTGGAGGTTTTCCCACGCTGGTAGTTGTGAGCTGCTTCAAACATCAAGGTTTCCTTCTGCAAGACGGGTGAGTCCTGTTTGAGGGCTCCAGGGTCCCCCATGAGGAAAGATTCGATAGCAGGGCTCTACACATGGACACCTGGGAAGCCTACCTTGCATTACCATTGCATCCCAGGAACATGGTAGGCTCGATCTGGTGGGTCTGAGTCCAACTACCCAATGGGCCTAGTTGAAATGGAGTCTCATACTCATGGGTCACAATGCGGGTTTGTATCCAGGGAGACCTTGGAATGTGGCTGTGGCTCAGGAACCACACAGGTTCTCTTACCCTGAGGGTTTGACACAGGTCCCAAGAGCAAGGTTTCCTTCTTGGACAGGAGGGGTTCAGTTTTGTGGCTCAAGGACCATATGTTGGACCATATGTTGTTATTTGAGAATAGGCCTCTGGGGAGATGCCTGAAAACCTATGCTAGGGTATAGATTATGTCCTAGGGGCATATCATTTTCAAACTTCTCCATCTAGGTCCATTTACCTGGGTGTCTGCTGGGAAGTAAGTGCTCAGGTTGTGTCAGACTACACATTTTTGTCCACAGAGGCCTAAGAAATTGGGGTGGCCTCACGGCCTGCACGTTTCTCCTAATAAGGAGGGTTTGGGCAACTGTGAATGAAAGAGTTTCCTTCTGGAGGACAGGCACAGTCCTGTGGTATGGTTCTGGAGGCACACCTGGAGGGCGTGTGGGCCAGGGCTTGTGGGACGGAAGTTTGAAAAAACACAAACTGGGTTTAGGGTTAGTGCCGAGTTTATGGCAAGACCAATCTGAAGACTGTGATGGGAGCTCCTTGGGATCTGAAATTTGGGCGAGTGTGAGGCGGTAGCTCAGGCTTTTGCTTCTGGTTTCTGTGTCTAGGATGGGCACAGAATATAAGGGTGGTCTCATGAGGCCATGGAAGATTCTTTCTCTCTGGGGATTTTGCCCGACTCCCAATCATTTGGTGTCATTTTCTCTAAAGGTGCCCCCCCAAAAGGGATTTCAGAGCAGTTATGGGTGCCTGGATAAGCCCAACTTGTGTTACGATTTTGGCCTAGGGGCCTGGCAAGCCCAATATGCAGGCTCGTGATCCAGCTACCAATGGGACTCATTTGAGAACAGGGCTCAGGCTGAGGGTCGCAGTGCATATTTGTGCCCATGGCGGCCCTACAGCTTGGGCGTGGCCTCATGGGATTTGCAGGGTTTCCCTACTCTGAGGGTTTGACACCCATCCAAACAGCAAGGTTTCCTGCCATGGGGAAAGGAGTTCTGTTTTGTGCATCATGTTCCTCCATATGCAGGGATTTGAGATAAGGTCTGGGGAAAGATGCATGAACAACATGGTAGAGTAGAGATGACGTCTAAGGGACATGGCAGGTCTGATCTGCTGGATATGTGCCCAGAGTGTGGGTGGTTGATGGGAGTTCTGGGCTCAGTGCTGCCTATGAAACTGGGGTGCCACGGAGGGCCATGCATGTAGATCCTCATTTGGGGTTTTTGGGCAGCCCCATAGGGCACTGCTAGGGTTAGTTTTAGGGAAGAGGGCAAGGCAGGCCAAATCTGCAAAGTCTGAATCGAGATCTCCAGCATGTGAAGTAAGGGCGAGAGTCAGACGTTTGCTCAGGCTAGAGTTTGTGTCCATCATGGCTGCCGCATGGAGGGGTGGATTCATCTGGCCATGGAGATTTTCCCACTCTTGTGGTTGTGAGGAGCTCCAAACACCAAGGTTTCCTTCTGCAGAACAGGGGGTGTCCTATTTCCAGGCCCAAGTTTCCCCCATACTGAAAGATTTGAGAGCAGGCTCTATGTATAGATGCCTGGAAAACCCACCTCATGATCCCATTGGTGCCTAGCAACAAAGCAGGTCTGATCGCTGCCTATGGGGCAAGGTTCCCAGGGAGCTGAGTTGAAATGGAGTCACAATGAGTGTTTGTGTCCAGGCTCATTTTGGTATGTGGCGGTGGCTCATGGGGCATGCAGGATTCTCCTACCATGAGGGTTTGACACAGCATCGAATACCAAGGTTTCATTCTGGGGACAGGAGATGTTCCTTTTTGGACTGCTGGGACCCCCCATATGTTGGTATGTGAGACCAGTTCTCTGAGAACAGATGCCTGAAATCCTAAGCAAGGATGAGTGAAGATTACTGCCTATGCGTATGTCATGTTCAATATTCTGTCTCTGGGGCCATCTACTTGGGTGTCTGACTGGAGGTCTGTGCATAGGGTATGTCAGACTACACAGTATTATCAAGAGCGGCCTACAGAACTGGGGTGACCTCGGGAGCCTTGCAGTTTTCTCCAAATCTGGATGGTTTTGACAACTGTGAAGGGCACAATTTCCTTCAGAAGGTAGGCACAGTCCTGAGATGTGGCCCAGGAGGCCTGGAGGGTGTGTTGGCAAGAACTCTAGAGACAGAAGTATGAAAACACAAATTTGAGTTAGGATTAGAGCCAAGGGATTAGAGTTCTGATCTGTAGCACCTGTGGGGAGCTTCTTGGTTTCTGAAATTAGGGTGACTGTGAGGTGGTAGCTCAGGCTTTTGTCTCTGGATTTTGTTTCTAGGATGGCCACAGAATGTAGGGATGGCCTCTTGGGGCCATGGAAGATTATCCCTCTCCGACGATTTTGCCTGGCTCCCAAGAATTTGGTGTCACACTGGGCATAGGATGGAGTCCTGTTTTGTTTTGTTTTTTTTTTTTTTTTTTTTGCATTTTTTTCCCATTTTATTTATTTTTTCAGCGTAACAGTATTCATTCTTTTTGCACAACACCCAGTGCTCCATGTAAAACGTGCCCTCCCCATTACCCACCACCTGTTCCCCCAACCTCCCACCCCTGACACTTCAAAACCCTCAGGTTGTTTTTCAGAGTCCATAGTCTCTTATGGTTCGCCTCCCCTTCCAATTTTTTTTTTTTTAATAAACATATAATGTATTTTTATCCCCGGGGGTACAGGTCTATGAATCACCAGGTTTACACACTTCACAGCACTTACGATAGCACTTACCCTCCCCAATGTCCATAGCCCTCTCCCCCTCTCCCAATCCCACCTCCCCCCAGCAAACCCCAGTTTGTTTTGTGAGATTAAGAGTCATTTATGGTTTGTCTCCCTCCCAATCCCATCTTGTTTCATTTATTCTTCTCCTATCCCCCTACACCCCCATGTTGCTTCTCCATGTCCTCATATCAGGGAGATCATATGATAGTTGTCTTTCTCCGATTGACTTATTTCACTAAGCATGATACGCTCTAGTTCCATCCATGTCGTCGCAAATGGCATGATTTCATTTCTTTTGATGGCTGCATAGTATTCCATTGTGTATATATACCACATCTTCTTTATCCATTCATCTGTTGATGGACATCGAGGTTCTTTCCATAGTTTGGCTATTGTAGACATTGCTGCTATAAACATTCGGGTACACGTGCCCCTTCGGATCACTATGTTTGTATCTTTAGGGTAAATACCCAGTAGTGCAATTGCTGGGTCATAGGGTAGTTCTATTTTCAACATTTTGAGGAACCTCCATGCTGTTTTCCAGAGTGGTTGCACCAGCTTGCATTCCCACCAACAGTGGAGGAGGGTTCCCCTTTCTCCACATCCTCTCCAGCATCTGTCATTTCCTGACTTGTTAATTTTAGCCATCCTGACTGGTGTGAGGTGATATCTCATTGTGGTTTTGATTTGTATTTCCCTGATGCTGAGTGACGTGGAGCACTTTTTCATGTGTCTGTTGGCCATCTGCATGTCTTCTTTGCAGAAATGTCTGTTCATGTCCTCTGCCCATTTCTTGATTGGATTGTTTGTTCTTTGGGTGTTGAGTTTGCTAAGTTCCTTATAGATTTTGGATACTAGCCCTTTATCTGATATGTCGTTTGCAAATATCTTCTCCCATTCTGTCAGTTGTCTTTTGGTTTTGTTAACTGTTTCCTTTGCACTGCAAAAGCTTTTGATCTTGATGAAATCCCAATAGTTCATTTTTGCCCTTGCTTCCCTTGCCTTTGCCGTTGTTCCTAGGAAGATGTTGCTACGGCTGAGGTCGAAGAGGTTGTTGCCTGCATTCTCCTCAAGGATTTTGATGGATTCCTTTCTCACATTGAGGTCCTTCATCCATTTGGAGTCTATTTTCGTGTGTGGTGTAAGGAAGTGGTCCAATTTCATTTTTCTGCATGTGGCTGTCCAATTTTCCCAGCGCCATTTATTGAAGAAGCTGTCTTTTTTCCATTGGACATTCTTTCCTGCTTTGTCGAAGATGAGTTGACCATAGAGTTGAGGGTCGATTTCTGGGCTCTCTATTCTGTTCCACTGATCTATGTGTCTGTTTTTGTGCCAGTACCATGCTGTCTTGATAATGACAGCTTTGTAATAGAGCTTGAAGTCCGGAATTGTGATGCCACCAACTTTGGCTTTCTTTTTCAATATTCCTTTGGCTATTCGAGGTCTTTTCTGGTTCCATATAAATTTTAGGATTATTTGTTCCATTTCTTTGAAAAAAATGGATGGTATTTTGATAGGGATTGCATTAAATGTGTAGATTGCTTTAGGTAGCATAGACATTTTCACAATATTTATTCTTCCAATCCAGGAGCATGGAACATTTTTCCATTTTTTGTGTCTTCCTCAATTTCTTTCATGAGTACTTTATAATTTTCTGTGTATAGATTCTTAGTCTCTTTGGTTAGGTTTATTCCTAGGTATCTTATAGTTTTGGGTACAATTGTAAATGGGATTGACTCCTTAATTTCTCTCTCTTCAGTCTTGTTGTTGGTGTACAGAAATGCAACTGATTTCTGTGCATTGATTTTATATCCTGACATTTTACTGAATTCCTGTACAAGTTCTAGCAGTTTTGGAGTGGAGTCTTTTGGGTTTTCCACATATAGTATCATATCATCTGCAAAGAGTGATAGTTTGACTTCTTCTTTACCAATTTGGATGCCTTTAATTTCTTTTTGTTGTCTGATTGCTGAGGCTAGGGCTTCTAGTACTATGTTGAATAGCAGTGGTGATAATGGACATCCCTGCCGTGTTCCTGACCTTAACGGAAAAGCTTTCAGTTTTTCTCCATTGAGAATGATATTTGCGGTGGGTTTTTCATAGATGGCTTTGATAATATTGAGGTATGTGCCATCTATCCCCACACTTTGAAGAGTTTTGATCAGGAAGGGATGCTGTACTTTGTCAAATGCTTTTTCAGCATCTATTGAGAATATCATATGGTTCTTGTTCTTTCTTTTATTAATGTGTTCTATCACATTGATTGATATGCGGATGTTGAACCAACCCTGCAGCCCTGGAATAAATCCCACTTGATCGTGGTGAATAATCCTTTTAATGTACTGTTGAATCCTATTGGCTAGTATTTTGGCGAGAATTTTTGCGTCTGTGTTCATCAAGGATATTGGTCTGTAGTTCTCTTTTTTGGTTGGATCCTTGTCTGGTTTTGGGATCAAGGTGAGGCTGGCCTCATAAAATGAGTTTGGAAGTTTTCCTTCCATTTCTATTTTTTGGAACAGTTTCAGGAGAATAGGAATGAGTTCTTCTTTAAATGTTTGGTAGAATTCCCCTGGGAAGCCGTCTGGCCCTGGGCTTTTGTTTGTTTGGAGATTTTTGATGACTGTTTCAATGTCCTTACTGGTTATGGGCCTGTTCAGGTTCTCTATTTCTTCCTGGTTCAGTTGTGGTAGTTTATATGTCTGGAGGAATGCATCCATTTCTTCCAGATTGTCCAATTTGTTGGCATAGAGTTGCTCATAGTATGTTCTTATAATTGTCTGTATTTCTTTGATGTTAGTTGTGATCTCTCCTCTTTCATTCATGATTTTATTTATTTGGGTCCTTTCTCTTTTCTTTTTGATGAGTCTGGCCAGGGGTTTATCAATCCTATTGATTCTTTCAAAGAACCAGCTCCTACTTTCATTGATTTTTTCTATTGTTTTTTTTTTGGTTTCTATTTCATTGATGTCTGCTCTGTTCTTTATGATTTCTCTTCTCCTGCTGGGTTTAGGGTTTCTTTCTTGTTCTTTCTCCAGCTCCTTTACTTGTAGGGTTAGGTTGTGTACTTGAGACCTTTCTTGTTTCTTGAGAAAGGCTTGTACCGCTATATATTTTCCTCTCAGGACTGCCTTTGATGTGTCCCACAGATTTTGAACTGTTGTGTTTTCCTTATCATTTGTTTCCATGAATTTTTTCAATTCTTCTTTAATTTCCTGGTTAACCCATTCATTCTTTAGAAGGATGCTGTTTAGTCTCCATGTATTTGGGTTCTTTCCAGCTTTCCTCTTGTGATTGAGTTCTAGCTTCAGAGCATTGTGGTCTGAAAATATGCAGGGAATGATCCTAATCTTTTGATACCGGTTGAGACCTGATTTGTGACCCAGGATGTGATCTATTCTGGAGAAGGTTCCATGTGCACTGGAGAAGAATGTGTATTCTGTTGCTTTGGGATGAAATGTTCTGAATATATCTGTGATGTCCATCTGGTCCAGTGTGTCATTTAAGGCCTTTATTTCCTTGTTGATCTTTTGCTTGGATGATCTGTCCATTTCAGTGAGGGGAGTGTTAAAGTCCCCTACTATTATTGTATTATTATTGATGTGTTTCTTTGATTTTGTTATTAATTGGTTGATATAGTTGGCTGCTCCCTCGTTAGGGGCATAGATATTGAAAATTGTTAGATCTTCTTGTTGGACAGACCCTTTGAGTAGGATATAGTGTCCTTCCTCATCTCTTATTATAGTCTTTGGCTTAAAATCTAATTGATCTGATATAAGGATTGCCACCCCAGCTTTCTTCTGATGCCCATTAGCATGGTAAATTGTTTTTGACCCCCTCACTTTAAATCTGGAGGTGTCTTCGCGTCTAAAATGAGTTTCTTGTAGGCAACATACTGATGGGTTTTGTTTTTTTATCCATTCTGATACCCTGTGTCTTTTGATTGGGGCATTTAGCCCATTAACATTCAGGGTAACTATTGAGAGATATGAATTTAGTGCCATTAGTAGCCTGTAAGGTGACTGTTACTGTATATTGTCTCTGTACCTTTCTGATCTACTACTTTTAGGCTCTCTCTTTGCTTAGCGGACCCCTTTCAATATTTCCTGGGGAGCTGGTTTGGTGTTTGCAAATTCTTTCAGTTTTTGTTTGTCCTGGAAGCTTTTTATCTCTCCTTCTATTTTCAATGATAGCCTAGCTGGATAGAGTATTCTTGGCTGCATGTTTTTCTCGTTGAGTGCTCTGAATATATCTGATATATCATGAATATATCTGAATATATCATGCCAGCTCTTTCAGCCAGGTTTCTGTGGATAAGTCTGCCGCCAATCTAATATTTTTACCATTGTATGTTACAGACTTCTTTTCTCGGGCTGCTTTCAGGATTTTCTCTTTGTCACTAAGACTTGTAAATTTTACTATTATGTGATTGGGTGTGGACCTATTCTTGTTGACTTTGAGGGGGGTTCTCTGCATCTCCTGGATTTTGATGCTTGTTCCCTTTGCTATAATAGGGAAATTTTCTCCAATGATTCTCTCCAATAGACCTTCTGCTCCCCTCTCTGTTTCTTCTTCTTCTGGAATCCCAATTATTCTAATGTTGTTTCATCTTATGGTGTCACTTATCTCTCAAATTCTCCCCTCATGGTCCAGTAGCTGTTTGTCCCTCTTTTGCTCGGCTTCCTTATTCTCTGTCATTTGGTCTTCTATATCACCAATTCTTTCTTCTGCCTCATTTATCCTAGCAGTGAGAACCTCCATTTTTGATTGCACCTCATTAATAGCTTTTTTGATTTCAACTTGTTTAGATTTTAATTCTTTAATTTCTCCAGAAAGGGCTTTAATATCTCCAGAGAGGGTTTCTCTAATATCTTCCATGCCTTTTTCGAGCCCAGCTAGAATGTTCAGAATCGTCATTCTGAACTCTTGATCTGACGTATTACCAATGTCTGTGTTGATTAGGTCCTTAGCCTTCGGTACTGTCTCTTGTTCTTTTGTTTGTTGTGATTTTTTCCGCCTTGTCATTTTGTCCAGGTAAAAGGATATGAAGGAGCAAATAAACTACTAAAAGGGTGGCAAAGACCCCAGAAAAATGCGCTGTAACCAAATCAGAAGAGACCCCTAATTGTGGGGGGGAGAAAGGGGATAAAAACGGGTTCGGAAAAAAAAAAAAGGAAAAAAAAAGAAAAAAATTTAAAAAATAAAACAAATAAAAAATATAAAAAAGAAAGAAAAAATATATATATTTAGATGAACTAGTCAAAAAAGTTAAAAAAGAAAAGGGTAAAAGTTTTAAAAAATTTAGCAGAAGAAGAAAAAAGAAAAAAGAAAAAAAAAATTGAAAAAAGAAAAAAAAAATTGAAGTAGCCGCAAGACTAAAGAATCATGGGGAGAAAGCCATGAGTTCCGTGCTTTGCTTTCTCCTCCTCTGGAATTGCTCTGCTGTCTTAGGATCTGAACCTGCTTTCTCCTTGATAGATGAACTTAGTCCTGGCTGGATATTTTGTTGATCTTCTGGGGGAGGGGCCTGTTGTAGTGACTCTCAAGTGTCTTTGCCCGAGGCGGGATTGCACCGCCCTTACCAGCGGCCGGACTAAGTAATCGGCTCGGGTTCGCTTTTGGGAGCTTCTGTTCCCTGAACGCTTTCCGTAGAGTTCTGGAGGACGGGAATGAAAATGGCGGCCTCCCAGTCTCTGGCCCGGAGGAGCCGAGAGCCTGGGGCCCCACTCCTCAGTGCGCCCCCAGAGGACAGCACCCAATCACTCCCGTATCCCCAGCCTCTAGCCGCGCTCCAAGCTCACCCAGCCCGCGACCAGTTCAAGGTAACCCCGAGCTGAGAGTTCAGTCCTCGGCTCTTTCTCTGCAGCCGGCTTCTCCGTTCTAATACCTGCGAGCTCTGTGACACTCCAACACCCCCGATCCTTCTGTGACCCTGCGGGGCCTGGGGCCACGCTGACCCCGCGTGGGCTTCACCCTGGTTTAGCCTCTGGAGCAATATCCCTCAGTGGAACAGACTTTTAAAAGTCCTGATTTTGTGCTCCGTTGCTCCGCCGCTTGCCGGGACCTGGCCCCTCCCCCCGCGGTCTATCTTCCCGTCCTTTTAGATTCACTTCTCCGCCAGTCCTACCTTTCAGAAAGTGGTTGATTTTCTGTTTCTAGAGTTGCTGTTCTTCTTCTCTTCGCTCTCCCATTGGATTTGTAGGTGTTTGCAATGTTTAGATAAGCTATCGAGCTGATCTCCTGCTACCTGATGTAGTCTCAGGCTGCTACTTCTCCGCCATCTTGACTCCTCCTCTGGAGTCCTGTTTTTTTGTCTCAGGGTTCCCCCCAAAAGAGAGATTCCAGAGCAGGGCTCTCTATATGGGAGCCTGAAAAACTACAGTTTGGTTTAGGATTTGGGCCTAGGGGTTTGGCACGCCCGATATGCGAGTTCTTGGTCCAGCTCCTGAGGACCCTTACTTGACAATGGGGGTCAGGCTGGGGATCACAATGCGAGTTTGTGCACAAGGCAGCCCCCATACATCGCGTGGCCTCATAGGCCATGCAAGTTTTTGCCACTCTGAGGGTTTGAAACCCATCCCAACAGCAAGGTTCACAGCCATTGGGAAGGAGGAGTTTTGTTTTGTGCGTAATATTCCCCCATATGCAGGTATTTGAGATATGGTCTGGGAACTGATGCCTGAAAACCCTGGATGGGTGTATATGAAGGCCTAGGGTCATGTCAGGTCCAATCTGCTGGATACATGGCCAGCTGACTGGGAGGATGATGGGAGGTCTGGGCTCAGGCTGTGTCAGACAAAGCATTAGTGCAGAGGGTGGCCTATGAAATTGGGGTGCCACCTTGGACTGTGCAGGTTTATCCTCATATGGTGTTTGGGCAGCCCCATAGGGTACTTTTTCCTTCTTGTGGGCAAGCAGAGTGCTGCATTGTGGCTCCAGAATTCCCAGTCTGGAGGTCTTGTGGGCCAGGAGTGTGAGGATGGAAGTCTGAAAACATAAGTTAGAGTTAGGTTTATGGCCTAGCACCTGGCAGGCTGAACCTGAAGAGACTGAATCGAGATTTCCAGAATTTGAAGTAAGGGTGAGTGTCAGACGTTTGCTCAGGCTGTTGTCTGTGTCCATGATGGCTGCGTATTGGAGGGGTGGCCTCACGAGGCCATGGAAGTTTCCCACGCTGTAGGTTGTGAGCTGCTCCAAAGAGCAAGATTTCCTTCTGTGGGACTGAGGATGTCCTATTTGATGTCCCAAGTGTTGCTCATATGAAAATATATGAGATGAGGGCTCTACATATGGATGACTGGAAACCCCATGTTGAGCTCCTATCAGCACCAAGGAACAAGGCAGGTTCAATCTCCTTCCTCTGGGGCGAGCTACCCAGGGGGCTGAGTTGAAAGGGTGGCTCATGCTGATGTGTCACAATGTGGATATGTTTCCATGGAGACTTGGGAATGTTTTGGTGCCTCAGGGGGCATACAAGATTCTCCTACCCTGAGTCGAAGTTGCTAAGCTGGATTTTGTGTCCATGAGATCTGTCAAATCTGGGACTGGCCTCATGGGGACATCGAGTTTTATCCCTCTCTGTGATTTTTGCGCATTTAAAAAATATTCTGGTCTATTCTGGGGAATAGTTCCTGTCCTGTCTTATGGCTCAGCCGTCCCTAATATGGAGGGATTCGAGAGCAGGGCTGCAGGTTTAGATGCCTGAAAACCAAACATAAGGATAGGATTAGTTCATAGTGGCATTGCAGGCCTTCGATCCTGGCTCTGGTCCAAGATATCCATGGAGCTGTATTGAAAATGGGGCTCAGGTAAGGGGTCACAATGGGTGTTTGTGTCCTGGGCAGCCAGCATTAATGTGTGTGGTCTCAGGAACAATGAAGTTTTCACCCAACTCAGGGGGATTTACATAACTCTAGAAAGCTTCTGGGGGGCAAGAGGAGTTCCGTTTTGTGGCTCAGTGGTCCCCAATGTGGAGGAATTTGAGAGAAGGGCTCTGGGGATGGATGCCTGAAAATTCAACATATTGTTACAATTAGCGCCTAGGGGAATGGCCAGTCTGACCTGCTGACTCTGGTGCCAGCCACGTGGGTGGCTGACTGGAGGTTGGGGCTTAGACTTAGGGACAGAATGTGTTTTAGTATCCAGTGCTAGATTCCGTAACGGAGGGTGGGTTTGGGGTTTTGTGCAGAGTGTTGCGTGCAACTCCATAGGGCACCTTTTCCTTCTGGCGGGCAGGAAGAGTCCTGTGCTGGCTCCAGTGTACCCTAACTGGAGGACCCGTGAACCAGGAGTCTCTCAGCAGAGGTCTGAGAAATTAGCTATGGCTAGGGTTAGGGCCTAGGGCATGGCAAGCCCAACATATGGACACTGAGGCAAACTCCAGGGAATCTAAGATTAAGGCACGTGTCAGGATGTTATTCAGGCTGAAGTTTGTGTCAAAGAGATATGCCAAATGTAGGTTTAACTTCATGGGGGCAAGGAGTTTTCTCCTGCTCAGGGGTTTTTGTGCAGTTCCACATAGCTTGATCTATCTTGGGGGGTAGGTGCTGTGTTGTTTTAGGAATCAGGTTTCCCCCATATGGTGGGATTTGAGAGCAGGGTTCTGGGTTTGGATGCCTGAAAACCCAGCCTAGGTTTTGGATATGGTCCTAGTGGCATGGCAGACCTTAGATCCTGACTCTGGGGCGGGCTACCCTTGTGGCTTAATTGAAAATGCTGCTCAGGCTATGGGTCACAATGGGTGTTTGTGTCCAGGATGGCCTGGAAAAGTGGGCGTGGCCTCAGGGGCAACACAGTTTTCTGCCATCTCTGAGGGTTTTACATAGCTCCAAAAATGGTTTCCTTTTGGGGGACAAAGGGGTTTTGTTTTGTGGCTACAGGGGCCCCCATATGGAGAGATTCGAGAGAAGGGCTCTGGGTATAGACGCCTGATAACCCAAACTAGGTTTAGCATAAGGGCCTAGGACATGGCAGGTCCGATCTCCTGGCTCTGGGGCCAGCCGTCTCGGTGGCTGGTTGGATGACAGGATTCAGTGTGTCACACTGCACAGTAGCATCCAGGGTGGTATACACATGTGGGTGCCATTGGGGGCGCTGCATGTTTCCCCTAATCAAGGGGTTTGTGCAGCTCCATAGTGCACAGTTCCTATCTGGAGGGCAGGGAGAGTCCTGGTGTGGCTTTGGAGTCCCAATCTTGAGGACTTCTGTTCCAGGAGTCAAGAGACAGAATTCTGAAAGCACAAGCTCAGTTTATGGTTAGGGTATGAGGCATGGATGCCCTATCTGCATATGCTGAGGTGAGTTCTCCAGATTCTGAAGTTAGGGTGAGTGTCAGGCATTCGCTCAGACTAGAACGTGTATCCTAGGGCTGCTGAATATGTGGGTGTCGTGCTGGGGCTTGGAGGGCACTAAAGCTCATGGGGGTACTAAAGCACAGCTCCAAATACTATGGTTTCCATCAGGAGGACAGGTGAATTCCTGTTATATGGCTCTAGGGTGCTCCATTGGAGGGATTCCAGAGCAGGGCTCTGGTTATGGATGCCTGAAAGGTCAACTTAGGGTTAGGCTTAGGGCATGGAGCATGGGTGGTCCTATCTGCTGACTCTGGCACCAGCTACCTGGGAGCTGACTGGAGGTTGTTGCTCAGGTTTAGGGACGGAATGTGTATTAGTGTCCAGGCTTGGCTTCCGCAACTGTGGATGGCTGAATGTTATCCTGCAGCTTTCACCTAATCTGGGGGTTGCATGCAGAAATGCAGGGCATGTTTTGCATCTGGAGGAAAGGCAGATTCTTGTGGTTTGGCTCTGGTGTTTCCTATCTGAAGGGATTATATACCACGACTGTGAGGATGGAAGTCTGTGAAGCCAATATAGGGGTATGGGTAGGGCCTAAGACATGGCAGGGCTACTCTACAGCTGCTGAGGAATGTTCCCCAGGATATGAGGTTAAGGTGAGTGTCAGGACGTCGCTGAGGCTGGAGATTGTGTCCATGAGATCCGTAGAATCTGGGAGTGGCCTCATGGGGAAATGGACTTTTATCCCTCTCTGACATATTTGCATAGTTAACAAATAGCTTGGTGTATTCTGAGGAATATGTCCTGTCCTTTTTTATGGTCCATGGCTCCCTATATGGAGGGATTCAAGAGCAGGTCTCTGGTTAATGATGCCTGAAAACCCAACCCAGGTTTAGGATTAGGTCCTAGTGGCATCGCAGGCCTTAGATCCTGACTCTGCGTGGAGCTTCCCATGGGGAAGTGTTGAAAATGAGGCTCAGGATAAGGGTCACAGTGTGTGTTGGTGTACCAGACAACCAGCATTAATGGGTGTGGTCTCTGAAGCAATGAGGGTTCACCCAACGTTGAGGGATTTACATAACCCCAGAAAATTTCTGTGGGGCAAGATGAGTTCTGTTTGGTGACTGAGGGGTCCCCCATGTGAAGGGATCTTATAGAAGGACTCTGGAGATCAATGCCTGAAAACACAACCCTTTTTTATGATTAGCGCCTAGGGGAATGGCCAGTCTCATTTGCTGACTCTGGCACAAACCTCGTGGTTGATTGACTGGAGGTCAGTGCTCAATTTGGGGGACAGAATGTGTTTTAGTGTCCAGGGCCAGCTTCTGAAAATGAGGGTGGATTTGGGGTTTCATGCATCATTCTCCTACTCTGTGGGTTGTGTGCGACTCCACAGGGTACTGTTTTCACAGGGCACGTTTCCCTTCTGGAGGGCAGGAAGAGTCCTGTGTTGTGGCTCCAGTGTACCCTATCTGGAGGGAATGTGGGCCAGGACTCTTTGGACGGAGGTCTGAGTACCAAGCTAGGTTAGGGTTAGGGCATAGGGTATGGCAGAACCAATGTGCAGACTCTGAGGCAAACTCTGGGGAATCTGATGTTAAGGCAAGTGCAGGATGTTGCTCAGGCTAGAGTTTGTGTCAATTAGATCTGCCAAATGTAAGTTTAGCCTCATGGGGGCAAGGAGATTTCTCCCACTTGGGGTTTTTTGGCAGTTCCCAATAACCTGGTCTATTCTGGGGGGTAGGTGCTATGTTGTTTTAGGAATCATGGTTCCCCCATATGGAGGAATTCAAGAATAGGGTTCCAGGGCTGGATGCCTGAAAACTCAGTGTAGGTTTTGCATTTGGTCCTAATGGCATGGCAGGCCTTAGATCCTGGCTCTGGAGCGAACTACCCATGTCGATTTGTTGAAAATGCGGCTCAGGTTAAGTGTCCCAATGGGTGTTTTTGTCCAGGATGGCCTGTAAAAGTGGCCATGGCCTCAGGCACAAGGCAGGTTTATGCCATGTCTGAGGGTTTTACAAAGCTCCAAAAACCAAAGTTTCCCTCTGGAGCACAGTAGAACTTTTGTTCTGTTTCTTAGGGGTCCCCCGCAAGGTGTGATTCGAGAGGAGGGCTCTGGGAATGGATGCCTGAAACCCCAACATAGGGTTAGTTTCAGGACCCAGGGACATAGCTAGTCCTATCTAGTGGGTCCGGGCCAGGTCTTCCAGTGGCTGATTGGAGGGCAGAACTCAAGTTGTGTTGGACTATATATTAGTTTCCAGCGTGTGGAAGGAAAGCAGGGTTATATCAGGGTCCATGCACATTTGCCCTAATCGAGGGGTTTTGTGCAGCTACTTAGGCACAGTTTACATCTTGAGGGAAGGGAGGGTCCTGAGGGGGGGCCGCAGACTCCCCAATCTGGATGCCTTGCATTCCAGGATTAAAGGGATGGAATTCTGAAAGCCGAAGCTCAGTTTATGGTTAGAGTATAGGGCATGGATTCTCTATTTGCAGATGCTGAGATGAGCTCTCCAGATTCTGATGTTAGGGTGAGCATCAGGCATTAGCTCAGAACAGATTAGAATTTTTGTCCACCAGGCCTGCAAAATGTGTGGTGTCCACCTGGGGCCATAACGTTATCTCCTGCTGGGCAATTTGCACAGCTCCAAATAGAATGATTTCATTCTTGATGAGAGTTGGAATCCTGTTGTATGGCTCAGGGGTCCCCATATGGATGGATTCGAGAGCAGTGCTCTGGGATGGATGCCTGAAAACCCAATCTAGTTTTAGCTGTGAGGCCTTGGGGCATGGTAGGTATGATCTCCTGGCTCTGGGGCCAGCTATGGGCTGGCTGACTGTAGATCGGTGCTCAGACTGAGGGACAGAATGTGTATTAGTGTTGGGTTGGATTCTGTTATTCGGGGAGACCTCATTGGACATGCAGTTTTCTCCTAATCTGGGTGTTTTGTGCAGGTCCATTGAGCACGGTTTCCTTTTGTAGCATAGGCACAGTCCCATAGTGTGGCTCTGGAGGGCTTGTGGGCAACGAGTCTTTGGATGGAAGTTTGAAAACCTATCCTAGGTTTAGGGTCAGGTCCTAGGGCATGGTAGGCCCAATCTACAAATGCTGGGGGAGCTTCCTTGGATCTGTGGTTAAGGCAAGTGACAGGAGATCACTCGGGCGGATTTGGTGTCCATGCCATCTGCCGAATGTGTGGGTGGCTTCCTGGTGCTATGGAGTTGCTCTCGCTCTGGTTTTTATGCAGTTCCATGTAGTTTGGTATATTCTAGGCAATGGGTACTGTCCTGTTTTATGTTTCAGGGGTTCCCCATATGGAGGGGCTTGAGAGCAGTGCTCTGGGGATGGATGCTTGGAACCCAACCTACCTTTAGGGTTAGGTCGTAAGGGTATGGCAGGGCTTATATCCTGGCTCTAAGAAGAGCTACCCATGGGGCTGTGTTGAAAATGGGACTCAGGCTAAGAATCGCCATGGGTGTTTGTGTCCTGGGTGGCCTGTAAAATTGGGCATGGCCTCAGCGGCAATGCAGGTTTCTTTCACTTCTGAGGGTTATACATACCTGTAAAAAGCAAGGTTTCCTTATTGGGGACAGGAGGTGTTTTTTGGTTTTCTTTGTTGTTGTTGTTGTTGTTTGTTTTAGGCTCAGAGGTCCCCTGTGTGGAGGGATTTGAGAGGAGGGCTCTCGGTATGGATGCCTGAACTCTAAATTTGGGTGAGGATTAAGGCCAAGGGACCAGGCTGGTCTGATCTGCTAGCCCTGGGGCTACCTGTTCCAGTGGCTGATTGGAGGATGGGACTTAGGATGTGTCAGACACTGTATTAGTGTCCCGGGTAGAATATGAACATTTGGTGGCATCAGGGCCATGCACATTTGCCCTGATCAAAGGGTTTTGTCCAGCTCCTTAGGGCATGGTTTCCTTCTGGAAGACAATGTGAGTCCTGTGGTGTGGCTACAGTGTCCCCAATCTTGAGTTCTTACATTCCAGGACACAAGGGATGTAATTCTGAAAACCCAAGCTCATGTATGGTTAGGGTGTAGGACATGTATCCGTGATCTTCAGATGCAGTGGCAAGCTCCCCAGATTCTGAAGGTAGGGCAGTGTCACATATTCGCTCAGAACAGACTAGAATTTGTGTCCATTAGGGCTAGCGAATATGTGTGTGGCCACCTGGTTCCATGGAGGTTTTTCCTGCTCTGGCGTTTTGGAGCAGCTCCAAATAGTATGGTTTCATTCGGCGGGAGAGTTGGAGTTCTGTTTTATGGCTCAAGGGTCCAGATATGGAGGGATTCGACAGCGGGGCTCTGGGTATGGATGCCTGAAAACAAAGCCTAGGGTTAGCATTAGGGACTAGAGGAATCTAGGTCTTATCTGCTGACTCTAGGACTAGCTACGTGGGTGGCTGACTGTAGGTTGGGGCTCGGAGTGAGGGACAGAATGTTTATTAGTGTCTGGGTTTGGTTTCTGTCAATGAGGGTGGCCTTGTTTGTCATGCCAGTTTCTCCAAACCTGGGGGTTTGTGCAGCTTTATTGAGCACAATTTCCTTCTGGAGGGTAGGCAGAGTTCCAGGGTTTCTGTCCGGAGTTCTTTATCTGGAGGGCTTATCTGTGAGGACTTTTGGGACAGAGTCTGAAAACTATGCTGTGGTTAGGGCTAGGACCTAGGGCATGACGGGCCCAATCTACAGACACTGAGGCTAGCCTCAGCAGGGATCTGAGGATAAGGCATGTGTCATGAGGTCACTAAGGCTGGAGTTTGTGTCCATGCGATCCACCGAATGTGGGAGTGGCCTCATGAGCCATGGAGTTTTCTCCTGCTTTTTGGTGTTTGTGCAGTTCGAAATAGTTTAGTCTCTTCTGGGGGATAAATGTTGTCCTGTTTTATGGCTCAGGTGTCGCCCATATGGAAGGATTGGATATCAGGGCTGTGGTATGGAAGTCAGAAAAACCAACCTACATTGTGGGTTAGGCTCTAGTGGCATGGCAGGCCTTATATCCTGGCTCTGGTGTGAGTTACCCATGGCACTGTGTTGAAAATGGGGCTAAGGCTTAGGGTCACAATGTGTGTTTGTGTGAAGAGCGGCCTGCAATAGTTGTCGTGCACTCAGGGGCACTGCAGGTTTCTTCCCACTCTGAGGGTCTTACATAGCTTCAAAAAACAAGGTTTTCTTCTGGGGGGTAGTAGGAGTTCTGTTTTGTGTCTGACTGGTACACTGTGTTGAGGGATTTCAGAGGAGGGCTCTGGGTATGCATACCTCAAACCCCAAACTCTTGTTATGATTATGTCCTAGTGTCATGGCAGGCCCGATCTGCTGGCTCTGGGGCCAGCCCTCCCAGTGCCTGATTGGAGGACAGTATTCAGGTTGTATCAGACAGCGTTTTACTGTCCAGGGTGGAGAACATAAGTGGGCTGGCATTGGGGGCCTTGCATGTTTGCCCTGAATGAGTGGTGTTCTGCAACTCCATAGGGCATGGTTTCCTTCTACAGGACAGGGAGAGTCTGTGGGATGTCTCCAGAGTCCCCAATATGTAGGGTTTGCATTCCAGGATGCAAGGGATGGAAATATGAAAACCCAACCTTAGTTAGGGTGTATAGCATGGATTCCTCATCTGGAGTTGCTGAGTGGAGCTCTCCAAATTCTGTAGTTAGGACGAGTTTCAAACATTCTTTCAGACTAGACAAGAAGTTGTGTCCACTAGGACTGCCGAATGTGTGGTTGGCCTCCTTGAGCCATGGAGATTTCTACCGCTCTGGGTTTTTTGGGCAGCTAAAAAATAGTTTTGTTTCATTTTGGGGAAAAGTGGAGTCCTGTTGTAAGTCTCAGGGGTCCCCATATGGTGGGAATCAAGAGCAGGTATGTGGGTATGGATGCCTGAAAATACAAACTACGGTTAGCATTAGGGACTAGAGGAAGCCAGGTTTGATCTCCTCACTCTGAGGCCAGCTACATAGGTGGCTGACTGGAGGATGGGTTCAGGCTGAAGGACAAGATGTGTATTAGTGTCCATGGTCGAGTTCTGTCAATGAGGGTGGCCTCGTTGGCCACAAAGTTTGCTCCTAATCTGGGGATTTTGTGCTGCTATGGTGAGCACGGTTTTCTTCTGGAGGGTAGGCATAGTGCCAAGGTGTCACTCGAGTTCTCTACCTGGAGAGCTTGTGGTCCAGAACTCTTGGAACTGAAGTCTGAAAACCCACGCTGTGGTTAGGGTTAGGGCCTAGGGCATGGCAGGCCCAATCTACAGATGCTGAGGCGAGCTCCTGGGAATCTGAGGTTAAGGCGAGTGTCAGGAAGTCACTCAGGCTGGAATTTGTGTCCATGCATAACGCCAAGTATGGGGATGATCTCATGGGTCCAAGAAGTTTTCTCCCACTCTGGGAATTCTGTGCAGATCCAAAAAGTTTGGTCTACTCTCGGGAATAGGTGATGTCTTAAATAGTGGCCCAGGAGTCCCCCTATAGAGGGATATGAGAGTAGGGTTCCAGGTATGGATGCCTGAAGGCCAAACTATGTTTAGAGTTACACCCTTCCAGCATGGTAGACCTTATATCCTGGTTTTTCGGTGAGGTACCCATGGGGCTGTGTTGAAAATGGGGCTCAAGCAAAAGGTCACAATGGGTGTTTGTATGCAGAGCTGCCTGAAAAAGTGGACGTGGTCTCAGGGGCAACGCAGGTTTCTTCCAACTGTGATGGTTTTACATAGCTCCAAAAGCAAAGTTTCCGTCTTGGGGCAGGATGGGTTCTGTTTTGTCTAATGGGTCTCAGGTATGGAAGGATTTTAGAGGAGGGCTCTGTGTTGGATGTCTGAATCTCCAACCTAGGGTTATAATTGGGGCCTAGGGTCATGGCATTTTCAATATACTGTCTCTACTCCCAGCTTCCAACAGGTTTCTTTGAAACCCGGACTGAGGCTGAGGGTCACAATATGGGTTTTCCCCAGGGCGGCAACCCTCAAATGTAGGCGTCGACTTATGGGCCATGCAGGTTACTCCTAGTCTGAAGGTTTTACACCCACCTCAAGAGCATTTCAACACAGCCCCCATGTTGCTCGCACCAATGCCACCACATCTAACTAACCATGTTTCTAGGTTCCAATATTAACCCTAGGTGGGTTTCCCAGGCATCTATATGGAGAGTCCTGCTCTCGAATCTTTCCATATAAAGAAAACTTAAGCCATCAAACAGGATTCCCCTGTCCTGCAGAAGAAAACCTCACTGTTTAAATATGCACACAGCCACCAGTGTGGGAAAACCTCCATGGCCTCATGAGGGTACCCCCAAATTACGTGGCCATCATGGACAAACACTCCAACATGAGTGTATGGCGGACATTTGCCCTTACTTAAGATACAGGGATCTCTCCTCAGCCTCTGCATTTGGGCCTGCCATGTCCTAGGACCTAAAGCTAAGTCTAGCCTGTGTTGTTAGACTTCTTTCCTAACACTCCTGGTCCACATGCCCTCCATATTGGAAATTCTGGAGCCACAACACAGCACGTTAACAGCCCACCAGAGGGAAAAAGTTCCCTATGGGCCTACACAAAAACCTCAAAAGAGGATCAACCTGCATGGCCCTCAAAGTCACCCCAAAATCATGGGCTGCCCTGTACACTAATGATCTGTCTGACACAGCCTGAGCCCAGACCTCCTGATAGCCATGCAGATAACTGGCTGCCTATTCAGCAGATCGGACCTGCCAAGGCCCTAGGCCGTCATCTCTACCCAACCTGGACATTCAGTCATCTGTCCCCAGACCTTATCTCAAATTCCTGCACATGGGGGAACCTAATGCACAAAACAGAACTCCTCCTTTCCCATGGCACAAAACCTTGATGTTGGGATGGATGTGATATCCTTGGAGTAAGAGAAACTGCACGATGTATGAAGCTACACCCACTGTTCAGTGCCATCTTGGGAACAAATGCTCATTTTTGACCCTCATCCTGAGTCCAGTTTTGAAATAAGGCCCCTCAGTAGATTTACCAAGAGCACTAATATTGGGCCTCCCATGCCCTTAGGCCCGAATCCTAACACATATTGCAGTTTCCAGGCACCAAAATCCAGAGATCTGATCTGTATTTCCTCCTTTTGTGGGACCCTTGAGACAGACAGCAGGACACCTCCTTTCCCCCGGAATGACACAAAACTATTGAGCACCAGACAAAACTCCCAGAGAGGGAGAATCTTCCATGGCCCCATGAGGCCACCCCTACATTCTGCAGACATCCTAGATCCTAGACACAAAATCCAGAGACAAAAGCTTCAGTTAGCACCTCCCACTCGCCCTAATTTCAGATCCCAATTAGCTCGCCTCAGGGTCTGCAGATCGGGCCGGCCATACCCTCTGCCCTAACCCTAGCCTTAGTTTATGTTTTCAGACTAATATCCCCAGAGCCCTAGCTCACAAAAAGCCCATGCTGGGGTCCCCAGAGCAGCACCACAGAACTGTGCCATCCCTCCAGAAGGAAACTGTGCCCATTGTAGCTTTCAAAACACTCCAGATTAAGATAAACCTGCAAGGCCCCCAAGGCCACAATAATTTTGTAGGCCACCCTGGACAAAAATGAGCATTATGACATACCCTGAGCACCTATCTCCAGTCAGACACCCAGGATGGCACCAGAGATGGAAGATTGAACCTGACATGCCCCTAGGCCCTAATAAGAACCCCAGCTTAGGTTTTCAGGCATCTGTCCCCAGAGGCTTGATCTCGATTACCAACATATGGGGAATCCTTGAGACCCTTAAGAGAACATGTCCTGACCCCAGAAGGAAACCTTGCAATTTGGAGCTTTGTCAAACCTGCAGGGTAGGAGAATCCTACCTAATCCTCAGGTGATATCGCCTGAGCCACCGCCACATTCCTATGTCATCCTGGACATAAACCCGCGTAGTAACTCATCAGAACGAGACTCCGTTTCAACTCAGCCCCCTTATAGATCGTTCCAGACCCAGGAGATCGAACCAACCATGTTCCAAAGCAACAATGTTAATGCTGCGGGGAGTGGTTTCCAGGTATCCATATGTAGAGTCCTGCTATCGAATCTTTCCATATGGGGCAGCCTTGAGCCATCAAACAGAACTCCCCTTGTGCTGCAGAAGGAAACCTTGTTCTTTGCAGCAGCTCACAATCTCCAGAGTGGGAAAACCTCCACTGCATCGTGGGGCCACCCCTACATTAGTTGCCCTCATTGACACAAACTCCAGCCTGAGTGAACGTCTGACACTCGCCCTAATGTCAGATGCTGGAGATCACAGTTCAGCCTCTGCAGATTGGGCCTACCACACCCTATGTCCTAAACCGAACCCTAGCTTGTATTTTCACACTTTATGTCCTCACATTCCTGGCCCAAAAGCCCTCGAGATTGGGAATTCTGGAGCCCCAAAGTAGCACTATGCCTTCCAACCAGAAAGAAAACGTGCCCTATGGAGATGCCCCAAATCACCAGATGAGGATCCACCTCCATGGCCCTCGAAAACACCCCAGTTTCATAGGTGGACTTGTGCACTAATGCTCTGTCTGACACAGCCTAAACACAGACCTCCTGTCAGCCACCCGCATATCCAGCAGATGGGACCTGCCATGGCCCTAGGCCATTATATCTACCAAACCTGGCTTTTCAGGCATCTGTAATCTGACCTTATCTCAAATCCCTGCATATGAGGGAACCTGATGCACAAAAAAGTACTCTTCCTTTCCCATAGCAGGAAAACTTGCTGTTGGGATGGGTGTGTAACTCTTGAACTAAGAGAAACCAGCATGGCCCATTAGTCCACTCCAACTCATGAGGGCTGCCCTGGGCACATACACGCATTGTGACCCTCAGCCTGAGCCTATTTTCAGTAAGACCCCCTCAGGAGCTGGACTAAGAGCCCGCATATCACGCCTGTCTTGCCCTTAGGCCCAAATCCTAACACACAGTGTTGTTTTCCAGATGTCTGTGCCCATAGTGCGTCTCTGGAATCCCCCTATTTGCGGGACCCCTGAGACAGAGAACAGGACTCTTCCCTTCCCCTAGAATGACACCAAACTATTGAGAGCCTGGTAGAATCCCCAGAGATAGAGAACCTTCCAAGGCCCCATGAAGCCACCCCTACACTTCTTCCAATCCTAGACACACAATCCAGAGACAAAAGCCTAAGTTACAACCTCATACTTGCCCCAATGTCAGATCCCGGAGAGCTACCATCAGGGTCTCTAGATTGGACCTCCACAACCTCGGCCCTAACCATAACCCAAGTTTTTGTTTTCAGACTTCTGTTCCCAAAGCCCTGGGCAAACACACACTGCAGGCTGGGGCATCCGGAGCCACACCAAAGGACTGTGCCTGCATTCCCAAAGGAAACTGTGCCATTTACAGTTGCCAAATTCCCTCCAGATTAGGAGAACCCTGCAAGGCCCCTGGAGCCTCCCCAATTTTGTACGCCACCCTTGATAAAATGTGCAGTCTGAAACACCCTGAGCACCTACCTCCAGGCAGACACCCAGGTAAATGGTCCTAGAGACAGAAGATTGAACCTGATATGCCCCTAGGCCCTAATCTGAACCCTAGCTTAAGTTTCCATGCATCTTTACCCAGAGGACTGGTCTCAAATACCAACATAGGGGGTCCCTGAGCACAAAACAGTACACCCTATGTCACTAGAAGGTAACCTATTATGTGAAACTTTGTCAAAGCCTCAGGGCAGGAGAATCCTGCATGGCCCCTGACCACCACCATATTCCAAGGTCTCCATGGACACAAACCCGCATTGTGACCCAAAAGCATGAGACTCCATTTCAACTCATCCTTCTCGGTTGCTTGCCCCAGAAGCAGCAGACGGAAACTGCATTATTCCTAGGCACCAGTGGGAATGCTACGAGGGGGTTCCAAGCATCCAATATAGAGCACTGCTCTCGGATCTTTCAGTATGGGGAAGCATTGAACCAACAAACAGAACTCCCCATGTCCTGCAGAAGGAAATCTTGTACTTTGGAGCAGCTCACAAGCCCCAGAGTGTGGAAAGCTCCATGGCCTCATGAGGCTACTCCTCCATTAGGCAGCCATCATGGACACAAATTCCAGCCTGAGGGGACTTCTGACACTCGCCATTACTTCAGATGCTGGAGATCTCAATTCATCCTCTACAGATTCGTCCTGCCATGCCCTAGGCCCTAATCCTAACACAAGCTTGTTTTTTCAGACTTCCTTCCTCACACTTCTGCCCCACAAGACCTCCAGACTGGAAATTCTGGAAACACAACACAGCACTCTGCATGCCTACAAGAAGGAAAAAGTGGCATATGGGGCTGCACAAACACCCAAAAGAGGACCAACGGGCACAGCCCTCGACGGAACTGCAATTTCATAGGCTGCCCTGTACACTAATGCTCTCTATGACACAGCCTGAGTCCAGACCTCCTGACAGCCATCCAGTTAGCTGGACGCAAATGCAGCAGATCAGAACTACCAAGGCCCTCAGCCGCCATCTCTGTGCAACTTGAGTTTTCAGACATCTGTACCCAGACCTTATCTCAAATCCCTGCACCTGGGGGAATCTGATGCGCAGAACATGACTACTCCTTTCCCATTTCAAGAAAACTTGCTGTTGGGATGCTGCTGGAAGTCAAAGTCAAATACTCAGGTTAGGATAAACCAGCAAGGCCCATGAGGCCATACCCATGCTTGAGGGTCTCCTTGGGAACAAACATGCATTGTGACCCTCAGTATGAGCCCCATTTTCCAAAAAGGCCTCTCAGAGGCTCTACCAAGAGCTCACATATTGGGCTGGCCAGACCCTCGGCCCCAATCCTAACCAAAGGTGGGGTTTTCCAGTTGCCCATACCTGCGGCTCTACTCTAGAATCCCTCTTTCAGGGCGACCCCAGAGACAGAAAAAAGGACTCCTTCCTTCCCATAGAATGACCCCAATGATTGGGAGTGGGCCAAATCCTCAGAGAGGGAGAATCATTCATGGCCCAGGAGACCACCCCTACAATCCATAGCCAACCTTGACACAAAATCCAGAGACAAAAGCCTGAGCTACAGCCTCACACTCCCCCTTATTTCCTATCCAGAGGAGCTCGCCTCAAGATCTGTAGATCCTGCCTGCCATGCCCGATCCCTAAGCCGAGTTTGTGTTTTCATACTTCTATCCCCACAGCCCTGGCCCACACAGACTTCAGGCTGGGGCCTCTGGTGCAACACCACAGGACTGTGCCTTACCTCTCAAAGGAAACTCTGCCCATTCCATTGGCCACAACCCTACAGATTAGGAGAAACCTACAATTCCCCCTAGGCCATCCCAATTGCTTAGTCCACCCTGTACAAAAAGGTGCATTCTCACACAACCTGAGCAACTACCTCAATTCAGACACTCAGACAGATGTCCCCACAAACAGAAGATTGAACCAGACATGCCCTAGGCCCTAATCTGAACCCTAGCTTAGGTTTGCAGATATCTCTCCTCAGAGGCCTGGTCTCCAATACCAGCATATGGGGGTTTCCTGAGGCACAAAACAGAACACCTCTTGTCTCCATTTGGGAAGCTTGATATTGGGAGCTATGTAAAACCCTCTGGGTAGAAGAATCCTGCAGGGTCCCTGAGCCACTTCCACATTCCAGGGTCTCCATGGACACAAACCCACATTATGATGCAACCTCATGAGAGTCCTTTTCAACTTAGCCCCCTGGGTAGATCTGCCCCAGTGACCAGATTGAACCTCCCTTGTCCTCAGAAGACAATGGGAATGCGAGGTGGTGTTTACAGGCACCCATCCTTAGAGCCCTGTTTTCAAGTCTTTATGTATGGGGCACCCTTGCACCATGCAACACTACTCGCCTGTCCCACTGAAGGAAACGTTGCAGTTTGGAGTTGCTCACATCCCCCAGAGTGGGAAAACCTCCATGGTCTCATGAGGTCCCCTCTTCATTAAGATGCCCTCTTAGAAACAAACTCCAGCCCGAGCCAACATCTGATCCTTGCCCTGACTTCAGACGCTGGAGATCTCAATTCAGATTCTACAGAGTGGGCCTGCTGAGCCCTCGACCCGAAACATAACCCTAGATTGTATTTTCAGACTTCCATTTTCACACTCCTGGCACACAAGCCCTCGAGATTGGGAATTCTGGAGCCACAATGCAGTACTCTGTCTGTGCACCAGTAGAAAAAAGTGCCCTATGGGCCTGCCCAGAAATGAGAAATGAGGATCAACCTGCTCGGCCCTCGACTGCACCCCAATTTCCTAGGCTGCAATGTGCACTAATGCTTTATCTGACAAAGCCTGAGCCCACACCTCCCATCAGACACCAGAGAGCTGGCTGCATATGCAGCAGAGCCAACCTGCCATGGCCCTCAGCTGTCAACTCTTCCCAACCTGGGTTTCAGGCATCTGACCCTACACCTTATCTCAAATCCCTGCACACGAGATCTTGATGTGCAATAAGAACTCCTCTCCCTCAGGCAAGAAACCTTGCTGTTGGGATGGGTGTCAAAGTCAAATCATCATAGGAGAAAACTGCATGACCCATGAGGCCACACCCATGCTTGAGGGCCGCCTGGGGCACAAACTCACATTGAAACCCTCAGCCTGAGGACAATTTTCAAATGAGGCCACATAGTAGTGGACCAAGAGGCCCCATATAGGGCTGGCCATGCACTTAGGCCAGAATCCTAACCAAAGTTGGGGCCTTCCAGTCACACGTACCTGAGGCTCTACTCTGCAATCCCATTTTTAGGAACCCCTGAGAGAGAAAAAAGGACTCCTCCCTTCCCATAGAATGACTCCAAATGAGTAGGAGCCGGACCAAATCCCCAGAGAGGGAGAATAGTCCATGGCCCATGAGCCACCCCTACATTACATGGCCATCCTTGACAGAAAAATCCAGAGACAAAAGCCTGAGCTACCGCCTCAAACTCACCCTTATTTCATATCCCGAGGAGCTCCCATCATGGTCTGTAGATCGGGCCTGCCATTCCCTCAGCCAGAAATCTACCCTGAGGTTGTGTTTTCAGATTTCTATCCCCACAGCCCTGGCCCCCACACCTTCCATGCTGGGGCCTCTGGAGCCACACTGCCAGAATGTGCCTGCTTTTGCAAAGAAAAGTGGGCCCATTCCTTGGGCCTCAACCCTATAGATAAGGAGAAACCTCCAAGGCCCCCGAGACCATCCCAATAACCTAGTTTTCCCTGGGCATTCTGACACAACCTGAACAACTACCTCCACTCAGACACACAGACAGATATCCCCCAAAACAGAAGATTTAACCGGACCTGCCCCTAGGGCCTAATCTGAACCCTAACATAGGATTCCAGACATCTCTCCTCAGAGGCCTGGTTTCGAATACCAGCATAGGGGGTTTCCTGATGCACAAAACAGAACACCTCTTGTCTAAACATGGAGATATTCCTGTTTGGAACTGTGTCAACTGCTCCAGGTAGGAGAATCCTTCAGGGCACTTGAGCCACTGCCATGTTCCAGTGTCTCCATGGACACAAACCCACATTATGACCCATCATCATGAGTGACCCTTTCAGCTTAGCCTCCTGAGTAGCTCTGGCCCAGAGCCAGCAGATTGAACGTGCCTTGCCCCAAGAGCAAGTGTGAAAGCGAGGTGGGGTTTCCAGGCATCTGTCCTTAGAGCTGTGCTTTAGAATCTTTCCTTATGGGGCAGTGTGGAGCCATCCAACAGGGCTCGCCTTTCGCTCAGAAGGAAATCTTGCTGTTTGGAATAGCTCACAACCCCCAGAGTGGGAAAACATTCCATGGCCTCATGAGGCCACCCTTCCATTCAGGAGCCATCATTATCAAAAACCGCAGCCTGAGCCAACATCTGATACTCGCCCTTTTATCAGGCGCCAGAAATCTCTATTCAGTCTCTCCAGAGTGGGTCTATCATGCCCTCTGCCCGAAACCTAACCCTAGCTTGTGTTTCCAGAATTCCGTCCTCCCACTCCTGGCCCAGAAGGCATGGGGAATTCTGGAGCCACAACGCAGCAGGCTGCCTGCACACCAGAATGAAAAAGGGCCCTATGGGGCTGTCCAGAAACTGCAAAGGAGGATCCAGCCACACGGCCCTCGATGGCACCCAAATTTCATAGGACGCTTTGTGCACTAATGCTCTGTCTGACACAGCCTGAGCCCAGACCTCCCATCTGACACCCAGACAGCTGGCCGCATATCCAGCAGATCAGACCCGCCATGGCCCTCTGCCATTATCTCTTCCCAACCTGAGTTTTCAGGCATCCATCCCTAGACCTACTCTCAAATCCCTGCCTGCGGAGGAACCTGATGCACAAAAGAGACTCCCCCTTCCGCATGGCAAGAAACCTTGCTGTTGAGATGGGGGTCAAAGTCAAAGCCTCAGAGTCGGAGAAACCTGCACAGCCCGTGGGGCCACGCCCATGCTTGAGGGCTGTCTTGGGCACAAACACGCATTGTGACCCTCAGCCTCAGCCACGGTTTCAAATGACACTTCTCGGTAGCTGGACCAAGAGCCCGCATATAGGGCTTGCCATACCCCTAGGCCCCAAACCTAACCAAAGGTGGGGTTTTCCGGTCCCGCGTACCTGGGGCTCTGCTCTGGAATACCTCTTTTGGAGTGACCCCTGAGATGGAAAAAGGACTCCTTCCTTCCCACACAATGACCTCAAATGATTTGGAGCCTTGCCAAATTCCCAGAGGGAGAATCGTCCATGGCCCTAGAGTCCACATAAACATTCCTCAGCCATCCTTCACACAAAATCCAGAGACAAAAGCCTGAGGTACTGCCTCACACTTGCCCTTCTTTCATATCCTGAGGAGCTCCCCTCAGGGTCTACAGATCAGGCCTGCCATGCCCTCGACCCGAAACCTAACCCGAGTTTGTGTTTTCAGAAATCTGTCTCCACAGACCTGGCCCTCACTTGCAAAGCCTAGAAACAAGGGCGGGTCAGGCCAGGTGAAGACATCCAATCAGTGGGGCATGCATATATCTACTACAGTAAATTGAAATTCAATTGGCCACCCATGTGTTACCTAGTAGTTTTTTTTCTGTGTGTGGCAGACCTAGCATGACTGTGCAGTTTTCTCTGTGTATTGCAAACTCATTGGCCACCTGTGTATAGTCCGGCTAAACTAACTCTATAAAAGTTAGTCTGTGAAGCTGGAAGGGGTCGCCTCTTTGCAAGAGATGGCCCTGAACAGTCAGTTTGATTCTCGATGCTTGGTGCGAAAAAAGCTTTGCTTGACCTTCACTTTTTGTCAGTCTCACTCCTTTGATTACAGAACCTAACAGAAGAGACGCCTGGAAACCAAAGCTAAGGTTCAGATTAGGGCCTAGGGTCCTGTCCGGTTCAATCTTCTGTCTCTGGGGACATCTATCTGCATGTCCGAGTGGAGGTAGATGCTCATCTTTTGTCAGATTGCACCTGTTTGTCCAGGGTGGTCTACAGGATTGGGATGGCCTCAGGGACCCTGGAGGTTTCTCCTAATCTGTAGGGTTGTGGCCAAGGGAATGGGCACAGTTTCCTTGATGAGGGAAGTGACAGTTCCTGTGGTGTGGCTCCAGGGGCCCCAGCCCGGAGGATGTGTGGGCTAGGGCTGTGGGGACAGAAGTCTGAAAAGCCAAACTCGGCTTAGGTTTGGGGCTGAGGTATGGCATGTCCGATATGCAGACCATGAGGGGAGCTCCTCGGGATATGAAAGAAGGACAAGTGGGAGGGCGTCACTCTGGTTTTTGTCTCTGAATTTTGTGTCAAGGATGGCTGTGGAATGTAGGGGTGGCCTCATGGGCCATGGACGAGTCTCCCTCTCTTGGGATTTAGCTCGGCTCCCAAGAAGTTGGGGTCATTCTGTGGGAAAGGGGGAGCCTGTTTTCTGCCTCAGGTGTTCCTCCAAAAGAGGGATTCCAGAGCAGAGCCCTTTGTACAGGTGACTGGAAAACCCAAACTCTGGTTATGATGGGGGGGCTAGTGGCATAGCGGCCCCATATGCAGGCTCTTGGACAAGCCACTGAGAGGCCTTACTTGAACATGGGGCTCATGCTGAGGATGACAATGGGTGTTCATGCCCAGAACGGCCCTCAAGCATGGGTGTGGTCTCATGGGCCATGGAGGTTTCTCCTAACCTGAAGGATTGACACCATGCCAACAGCAAGGTTTCTTGTCAGGCAGAAGGAGGAGTTCTGATTTGTGCATCAGTTTTCCCCCTTTGCAGGGATTGGAGATAAGGTCTAGGTTCAGATTCCTGAATACCAGGGTTGGGAAGAAATGTGGGCCTAAGGCCATAGCGGGTCTGAAGTGCTGGGTGTGTGGCCAGCTGTCTGGGTGTCTGTTGGGAGGTCTGGGCTCAGGCTGTGTCAGACAGAGCATTATTGCCCATGGCAGCCTATGAAATTGGGGTGAGGTAGAGGGCCTTGCAGGTTGATCCTCATTTGGGGTTTCTGGGCAGCCCCATATGGCAATGTTTTTCTTCTGGTCCGCAGCAGAGTGCTGCATTGTGTCTCGGGGGTTCCCAATCTGGAGGGCTTGTGGTCCAAGAGTGTGAGGGTGGAAGTCTGTAAACACAAGCTAGGGTTAGGTTTGGGGCCTAGGGCAGGGCAGGCCCACTCTTTAGAGGCTGAATTGAGATCTCTAGCATCTGCAGTACCATTTAGTGTCAGAGGTTTTCTCAGGCTGAAGTTTGTGTCCATGATGGCATTCTAAGGAATGGTTGGCCTCATGAGCCCGTGGAGGTATTCCCACTCTGGGTGTTGTGAGCTGCTCCAAACAGCAAGGTTGCCTTCTGCAAGATGGGGAGTCCTGTTTGATGGTTGCAGTGTCCCCGTTGTGGAATGATTCCATAGCACATCTCTGTGCATGGATGCCTGGAAATCCCTCCCCATGTTTCCATTGCAGCCTAGGAACATGGCAGGTTTGATCCACTGGCTCTGGGCAGAACTATCCAGGGGGCTGAGTTGAAATGGAGTCTCATGCTGATGGGTCACAATGCAGGTTTGTGTCCAGGGACACTTTGGGTTTTGGCCATGGCTCAGGGACCATGCAGGATTCTCCTCCCCTGAGTCTTTGACACAGCTGCATATAGCAAGCTTCCCTTCTGGGACAGGAGATGTTCTGTTTTGTTCCTCATGGACCCCGTTATGTTGTTATTCAGGCCAGGTCTCTGGGGACAGATGCCTGAAAATGAATGCTAGTGTTTAGATGAGGTACTAGGGACATGTTAGTTTCAATCTCCTATCTCTAGTCCATCTACCTGGGTGCCTGACTGGATGTAGGTGCTCAGGATTTGTCAGAGTGCTCACTATTTCCAGGTCGCCTTACGAAATTGGGGTGGCCTCAAGGGCCTTGCAGATTTCTCCTAATCTGTAGGGTTATGGCAACTGAAAGGACATAGTTTCCTTTGCGAGGGGAGTCTCATTCCTGCCATGTGGCTCTGGAGGCACCAGTTTGGAGGGTTTGTGGGCCAGGGTTCTGGTGACAGAAGTCTGAAAACACAAACTCAGTGTAGGGTTAGGGTCGAGGGTATGGCATGCCTGATCTGCAGACCCTGAGGGGAGATCCTCAGAAGCGGAAATTAGCACGAGTGTGAGGCAGGAGCTATGGCTTTTGTCTCTGAATTTGTGTCTAGGATTGCTGCGGAATGCAGGTGTGGCCTCATGGGGCCATGTAAGATTCTCCTTCCGTGGGGATGTGCCGGGCTCCCAATAGTTTGGTGTCCTGCTTCGGGAATTGGGGAGTCCTGTTTTTTGTCTCAGGGGTCCCCCAAAAAGGGAGATCCAGAGCAGAGTTCTGGGTATGGGCTCCTGGGAAACTTCCCCTTTGGTTAAGATTTGGCCCTAGGGGCATGGTAAGCCTGGATTGCAGACTCCTAGTCCAGCTACTTTTGGGCTTTATATGAAAACATGGCTCAGCCTGAGGATCTCAATGGGTGTTTGTGCCCACGTCCACCCTCAAGAGTGGGTGTGACATCATGGGCCATGCAGGTTTCTCCGACTCTGAGAGATTACCCTTACCCCAAAGGCAAGGTTTCCTCTCATGGGGAAGGGGGGTACTGTTTTGTGCTTCAAGTTCCCCCATATTCAGGAATTTGAGATAAGATCTGGGGACAGATGCCTGCAAACCCAGTTTGGGTAGAGATGATGGTCTAGGGCCATGGCATGTCTGATCTGCTGGATATATTGCTAGCTATCTTAGAGGCTGAAAAGGGGTCTGGGCCATGGCCCTAGAAAACTCCGTGGCGAGGGAGGAGTCAAGATGGCGGAGAAGTGGCAGCTTGAAACTACATCAGGTAGCAGGAGATCAGCTCGATAGCTTATCTAAACATTGCAAACACCTACAAATCCAATGGGAGAGTGAAGAGAAGAAGAACAGCAACTCTAGAAACAGAAAATCAACCACTTTCTGAAAGGTAGGACTGGCGGAGAAGTGAATCTAAAAGGACGGGAAGATAGACAGCGGGGGGAGGGGCCGGCTCCCAGCAAGCGGCAGAGCAACGGAGCACAAAATCAGGACTTTTAAAAGTCTGTTCCACTGAGGGACATTGCTCCAGAGTCTAAACCAGGGTGAAGCCCACGCGGGGTCAGCGTGGCCCCAGGCCCCGCAGGGTCACAGAGGGATCAGGGGTGTCAGAGTGTCGGAGAGCTCGCAGGTATTAGAACGGAGAAGCCGGCTGCAGAGACAGAGCCGAGGACTGAACTCTCAGCTCGGGGTTACCTTGAACTGGTCGCGGGCTGGGTGAGCTCAGAGCGCGGTTAGAGGCTGGGGATATGGGAGTGATTGGGTGCTGTCCTCTGGGGGCGCACTGAGGTGTGGGGCCCCGGGCTCTCGGCTCCTCCGGGCCAGAGACTAGGAGGCCGCCATTTTCATTCCCGTCTTCCGGAACTCTACGGAAAGCGTTCAGGGAACAGAAGCTCCCAAAAGCGAACCCGAGCCGACTACATAGTCCGGCCGCCGGTAAGGGCGGTGCAATCCCGCCTCGGGCAAAGACACTTGAGAGTCACTACAACAGGCCCCTCACCCAGAAGATCAACAAAATATCCAGCCAGGACAAAGTTCATCTATCAAGGAGAAAGCAGGTTCAATTCCTAAGACAGCAGAGTAACTCCAGAGGAGGAGAAAGCAAAGCACGGAACTCATGGCTTTCTCCCCATGATTCTTTAGTCTTGCGGCTACTTCAATTTTTTTTTCTTTTTTCAATTTTTTTTCTTTTTTCTTTTTTCTTCATCTGCTAAATTTTTTAAAACTTTTACGCTTTTCTTTTTTTAACGTTTTTTGACTAGTTCACCAAAATATATATATTTTTTCTTTCTTCTTTATATTTTTTATTTGTTTTATTCTTTTTTTTCTTTTTTTTTTCAGAACCTGTTTTTATCCTCTTTCTTTCCCCCACAATTAGGGGTCTCTTCTGATTTGGTTACAGCGCATTTTTCTGGGGTCTTTGCCACCCTTTTAGTAGTTTATTTACTCCTTCATACCCTCTTATCTGGACAAAATGACAAGGCGGAAAAAATCACTACAAACAAAAGAACAAGAGACAGTACCGAAGGCTAGGGACCTAATCAACACAGACATGGGTAATATGTCAGATCAAGAGTTCAGAATGACGATTCTGAACATTCTAGCCAGGCTCGAAAAAGGCATGGAAGATATTAGAGAAAGCCTCTCTGGAGATATTAAAGCCCTTTCTGGAGAAATTAAAGAACTAAAATCTAACCAAGTTGAAATCAAAAAAGCTATTAATGAGGTGCAATCAAAAATGGAGGCTCTCACTGCTAGGATAAATGAGGCAGAAGAAAGGATTAGTAATATAGAAGACCAAATGACAGAGAATAAGGAAGCCGAGCAAAAGAAGGACAAACAGCTACTGGACCATGAGGGGAGAATTCGAGAGATAAGTGACACCATAAGAGGAAACAACATTAGAATACTTGGGATTCCAGAAACAGAGAGGGGAGCAGAAGGTCTATTGGAGAGAATCATTGGAGAGAATTTCCCTAATATGGCAAAGGGAACAAGCATCAAAATCCAGGAGATGCAGAGAACCCCCCTCAAAGTCAACAAGAATAGGTCCACACCCCGTCACCTAATGGTAAAATTTACAAGCCATAGTGACAAAGAGAAAATCCTGAAAGCAGCCCGAGAAAAGAAGTGTGTAACATACAATGGTAAAAATATTAGATTGGCGGCAGACTTAATCACAGAGACCTGGCAGGCCAGAAAGAGCTGGCATGATATATTCAGAGCACTAAACAAGAAAAACATGCAGCCAAGAATACTCTATCCAGCTAGGCTATCATTGAAAATAGAAGGAGAGATCAAAAGCTTCCAGGACAAACAAAAACTGAAAGAATTAGCAAACACCAAACCAGCTCTACAGGAAATATTTAAAGGGGTCCTCTAAGCAAAGAGAGAGCCTAAAAGTAGTAGATCAGAAAGGTACAGAGACAATATACAGTAACAGTCACCTTACAGGCTAATAATGGCACTAAATTCATATCTCTCAATAGTTACCCTGAATGTTAATGGGCTAAATGCCCCAATCAAAAGACACAGGGTATCAGAATGGATAAAAAAACAAAACCCATCAGTATGTTGCCTACAAGAAACTCATTTTAGACGCGAAGACACCTCCAGATTTAAAGTGAGGGGGTCAAAAACAATTTACCATGCTAATGGGCATCAGAAGAAAGCTGGGGTGGCAATCCTTATATCAGATCAATTAGATTTCAAGCCAAAGACTATAATAAGAGATGAGGAAGGACACTATATCCTACTCAAAGGGTCTGTCCAACAAGAAGATCTAACAATTTTCAATATCTATGCCCCTAACGTGGGAGCAGCCAATTATATCAACCAATTAATATCAAAATCAAAGAAACACATCAATAATAATATAATAATAGTAGGGGACGTTAACACTCCCCTCACTGAAATAGACAGATCATCCAAGCAAAAGATCAACAAGGAAATAAAGGCCTTAAATGACACACTGGACCAGATGGACATCACAGATATATTCAGAGCATTTCATCCCAAAGTAACAGAATACATATTCTTCTCTAGTGCACATGGAACCTTCTCCAGAATGGATCACATCCTGGGTCACAAATCAGGTCTCAACCGGTATCAAAAGATTAGGATCATTCCCTGCATATTTTCAGACCACAATGCTCTGAAGCTAGAACTCAATCACAAGAGGAAAGCTGGAAAGAACCCAAATACATGGAGACTAAACAGCATCCATCTAAAGAATGAATGGGTTAACCAGGAAATTAAAGACGAATTGAAAAAATTCATGGAAACAAATGATAATGGAAATACAACAGTTCAAAATCTGTGGGACACAGCAAAGGCAGTCCTGAGAGGAAATATATAGCGGTACAAGCCTTTCTCAAGAATCAAGAAAGGTCTCAAGTACACAACCTAACCCTACACGTAAAGGAGCTGGAGAAAGAACAAGAAAGAAACCCTAAACCCAGCAGGAGAAGAGAAATCATAAAGATCAGAGCAGAAATCAATGAAATAGAAACCAAAAAAAAATAGAAAAAATCAATGAAACTAGGAGCTGGTTCTTTGAAAGAATCAATAAGATTGATAAACCCCTGGCCAGACTCATCAAAAAGAAAAGAGAAAGGACCCAAATCAATAAAATCATGAATGAAAGAGGAGAGATCACAGCTAACACCAAAGAAATACAGACAATTATAAGAACATACTATGAGCAACTCTACGCCAACAAATTGGACAATCTGGAAGAAATGGATGCATTCCTAGAGACATATAAACGACCACAACTGAACCAGGAAGAAATAGAAAACCTGAACAGGCCCATAACCAGTAAGGAGATTGAAACAGTCATCAAAAATCTCCAAACAAACAAAAGCCCAGGGCCAGACGGCTTCCCAGGGGAATTCTACCAAACATTTAAAGAAGAACTAATTCCTATTATCCTGAAAATGTTCCAAAAAATAAAAATGGAAGGAAAACTTCCAAACTCATTTTATGAGGCCAGCATCACCTTGATCCCAAAACCAGACAAGGATCCCACCAAAAAAGAGAACTACAGACCAATATCCTTGATGAACACAGACGCAAAAATTCTCACCAAAATACTAGCCAATAGGATTCAACAGTACATTAAAAGGATTATTCACCACGATCAAGTGGGATTTATTCCAGGGCTGCAGGGTTGGTTCAACATCCACATATCAATCAATGTGATAGAACACATTAATGAAAGAAAGAACAAGAACCATATGATACTCTCAATAGATGCTGAAAAAGCATTTGACAAAGTACAGCATCCCTTCCTGATCAAAACTCTTCAAAGTGTAGGGATAGAGGGCACATACCTCCATATTATCAAAGCCATCTATGAAAAACCCACCGCAAATATCATTCTCAATGGAGAAAAACTGAAAGCTTTTCCATTAAGGTCCAGAACACGGCAGGGATGTCCATTATCACCACTGTTATTCAACATAGTACTAGAAGTCCTAGCCTCAGCAATCAGACAACAAAAAGAAATTAAAGGCATCCAAATTGGTAAAGAAGAAGTCAAACTATCACTCTTCGCAGATGATATGATACTATATGTGGAAAACCCAAAAGCCTCCACTCCAAAACTGCTAGAACTTGTACAGGAATTCAGTAAAGTGTCAGGATATAAAATCAATGCACAGAAATCAGTTGCATTTCTGTACACCAACAGCAAGACTGAAGAGAGAGAAATTAAGGAGTCAATCCCATTTACAATTGTACCCAAAACTATAAGATACCTAGGAATAAACCTAACCAAAGAGACTAAGAATCTATACACAGAAAATTATAAAGTACTCATGAAAGAAATTGAGGAAGACACCAAAAAATGGAAAAATGTTCCATGCTCCTGGATTGGAAGAATAAATATTGTGAAAATGTCTATGCTACCTAAAGCAATCTACACATTTAATGCAATCCCTATCAAATACCTTCCATTTTTTTCAAAGAAATGGAACAAATAATCCTAAAATTTATATGGAACCAGAAAAGACCTCGAATAGCCAACGGATTATTGAAAAAGAAAGCCAAAGTTGGTGGCATCACAATTCCGGACTTCAAGCTCTATTACAAAGCTGTCATCATCAAGACAGCATGGTACTGGCACAAAAACAGACACATAGATCAGTGGAACAGAATAGAGAGCCCAGAAATCGACCCTCAACTCTATGGTCAACTCATCTTCGACAAAGCAGGAAAGAATGTCCAATGGAAAAAAGACAGCCTCTTCAATAAATGGTGCTGGGAAAATTGGACAGCCACATGCAGAAAAGTGAAATTGGACCACTTCCTTACACCACACACGAAAATAGACTCCAAATGGATGAAGGACCTCAATGTGAGAAAGGAATCCATCAAAATCCTTGAGGAGAATGCAGGCAGCAACCTCTTCGACCTCAGCCGTAGCAACATCTTCCTAGGAACAACGGCAAAGGCAAGGGAAGCAGGGGCAAAAATGAACTATTGGGATTTCATCAATATCAAAAGCTTTGCACAGCAAAGGAAACAGTTAACAAAACCAAAAGACAACTGACAGAATGGGAGAAGATATTTGCAAACGACACATCAGATAAAGGTCTAGTATCCAAAATCTATAAGGAACTTAGCAAACTCAACACCCAAAGAACAAACAATCCAATCAAGAAATGGGCAGAGGACATGAACAGACATTTCTGCAAAGAAGACATCCACATGGCCAACAGACACATGAAAAAGTGCTCCACGTCACTCGGCATCAGGGAAATACAAATCAAAACCACAATGAGATATCACCTCACACCAGTCAGAATGGCTAAAATTAACAACTCAGGAAATGACAGATGCTGGCGAGGATGTGGAGAAAGGGGAACCCTCCTCCACTGTTGGTGGGAATGCAAGCTGGTGCAACCACTCTGGAAAACAGCATGGAGGTTCCTCAAAATGTTGAAAATAGAACTACCCTATGACCCAGCAAATGCACTACTGGGTATTTACCCTAAAGATACAGACGTAGTTATCCGAAGGGGCACGTGTACCCGAATGTTTATAGCAGCAATGTCTAAAATAGCCAAACTATGGAAAGAACCTAGATTTCCATCAACAGATGAATGGATAAAGAAGAGGTGGTATATATACACAATGGAATACTATGCAGCTATCAAAAGAAATGAAATCATGCCATTTGTGACGATGTGGATGGAACTAGAGGGTATCATGCTTAGTGAAAGAAGTCAATCAGAGAAAGACAACTATCATATGATCTCCCTGATATGAGGACATGGAGAAGCAACATGGGGGGGGCAGGGGGATAGGAGAAGAATAAATGAAACAAGATGGGATTGGGAGGGAGACAAACCATAAATGACTCTTAATCTCACAAAACAAACTGGGGTTTGCTGGGGGGAGTTGGGATTGGGAGAGAGGGAGGGGGCTATGGACACTGGGGAGGGTAAGTGCTATCGTGAGTGCTGTGAAGTGTGTAAACCTGGCGATTCACAGACCTGTCCCCCTGGCGATAAAAATACATTATATGTTTATTAAAAAATTTTTTTTGAAGGGGAGGCGAACCATAAGAGACTATGGACTCTGAAAAACAACCTGAGGGTTTTGAAGGGTCAGGGGTGGGAGGTTGGGGGAACAGGTGGTGGGTAATGGGGAGGGCACGTTTTGCATGGAGCACTGAGTGTTGTGCAAAAAGAATGAATACTGTTACGCTGAAAAAAATAAATACAATGGAAAAAAAAAAGAATGAATACTGTTACGCTGAAAAATTAAATAAAATGGGAAAAAATATATAGAAAACTCCGTGGCTCCATGAGACCGCCCACACATTCGGTGGATCAAATGGACACAAACTCCTGCCTGAGGGACATCCTTACTGTCACCTTGATCTCAGACCCCCGGGATTTGGCATCAGGATCTATAGATTGGGCCTGCCATGACCTAGGCCCTAACTCTAACCTTGGCATAGGTTTTCAGTCCTCTGTCCCAAAGGTCCTGCGCCACAATCTCTTCAGATAGAGAACTGAGGAACCACACCATGGGACTCTACCTAACCTACAGAAGGAAACCGTTCTCAATGGAGATTCACAAAACCCCAAGATTAAGAGAAACATGTGTGGCCAATGAGGCCACACCCATTGATGGAACCCAACACTGGACACTAACGCACATTCTGTCTCACAGCCTGAGCACTGGCCTGCAGTCAGCCACCATGTAGCTGGCCCCAGAGTCGGCAGATTGGACCTGCCATTCCCCTAGTCATTAATGCTAACCCCAGGATAGGGTTTTCTGGCATCTATACACAAAGTCCTGCTCTCAAAACCCTCCTGATGGGGACATCTGTGCCATACAACAGGACTCCACAACTACCACATAATGAAATCATACTATTTGGAGATCAGAAAATCCCCCAGAGAAGGAGAAACCTCCAAGGCCCCAGGAGGCCACACACACATTCAGCAGCCCCAGTGGACACAAAATCTAGTCTGGTTTGAATGAATGCCTGACACTCGCCCTAACTTCATATCCTGGGGAGCCCGACTCAGAATATATACATCGGGGATCCATGTCCTACACCCTAACAGTATACTCAACTTCGGTTTTCAGAATTCCATTCCTTGAGTCCTGGAATGCAATCCCTCCAGATTGGGGTCTCTGGAGCCACTCCACGGGACTTGTCCTGCCCTGCAGAAAAAAATCATGCCCTATGGAGCCCTGCAAACCCATAGATCAGGGCAAATGTGTATTCCCCATGATGTCACCCACTTTCATTCTCCACCCTGGACACTAATATGCAGCCTGAAACAACCTGAGTCCCGTCCTCCAATCAGCCACTGGGAGAGCTGGCCCCAAGGCCAAAAGATCGGACTTGCCATGCCCCTAGGCTTGAATTCTAACCCTGCTTGTGGTTTCAGACATCCATATCAAGAGCTCTCTCCTTGAATACCTCCACAGAGGGACCCCTCAACTACAAAACAGAAATATTCCTGGTTGCCAAAAGGAAACCTTGCTCTTGCATCTGTGTAAACCTTCAAGATTGGAAGAAACCTGTGTTGACCTGAGACCACGGCCACTCTTGCCAGTTGCTCTGAACACAATCACCCATTATGACCCTTAGCCTGAGACACATTTTCAACAGAGCCATATGGGTAGCTCATTCCAGATCCAGGCTCAAGATGCCACTCACTTTCATTCTCCACCCTGAACACTAATATGCAGTCTGACACAACTTGAATCCGGCCCTCTAATCAGCCACTGGGATAGATGGCCCCAGAGCCAGCAGTTTGGACCTGTCATACCCCTAGGCCCTAATCCTTGCCCTAGGTTGGCATTTCAGGCATCCATACCCAGAGTCCTCTTCTCGAATCTCACCACGTGGGAGAACCCTGAAAAACAGAACAGAAATTCTCCTGCCCCCCCGGAAGGAATCCTTGCTTATTGCAGCTATGTATAACCCTCAGAGATGGATGAAAGCTGCATTGTCCCTGAGATCACGCCCAGTTTTACAACTGGCCAGGACAGAAAAACCCATTGTGATCCTTAGCCTGAGCCCCATTTTCAACACAGCCTCATGGGTAGCTCTTCGCAATCCAGGATATAAGGCCTGCCATACCACTAGGATCTAACCCTAAATATAGGTTGGCTCTTCAGGTAGCCATACCCGGGAAACCTCTCTCAAATCCCTCCTTATGGGGGATCCATGAGGCATAAAACTGGAGCCAAGGGCGCCTGGGTGGCTCAGTGGTTTAAGCCGCTGCTTCGGCTCAGGTCATGATCTCAGGGTCCTGGGATCGAGTCCCGCATTGGGCTCTCTGCTCGGCAGGGAGCCTGCTTCCCTCTCACTCTCTCTGCCTACCTCTCTGCCTACCTGTGATCTCTTTCTGTCAAATAAATAAATAAAAAATCTTAAAAAAAATAAAAAAACTGGAGCCAACTTTCCCCCAGAATAGGCCAAACTATTTGGAACTGCACAAAAACCCCAGAGTAGGATCAAACTCCATGGCCCCCTGAGGCCACCCCACATTTGGCAGATGGCCTGGGCGCAAAATCCAGCCCTAATGACCTCCTGACACTCACCTTAACCTGAGATCCCTGGGAGCTCGCCCAACATCTGAAGATTAGGCCTGCCATGCCCTAAGCTCTAACCCTAACCCTAGCTTCGGTTTTCAGACTTCTGTTCCAAGAGCCCTGGCCCACAAGCACTCCAGAGAGATAACTCCAGAACCACACCATGGGACTCTGTCTACTCTCTAGAAGGAAACCGTGCTCATTGGAGCTGCAGAAAGCACCAAGATTTGGAGAAACCCGCAAGACTTCCGAGGTCACACTCACTTACAAACACGACACTGGACCCTAATGCACATTCTTTCCCACAGCGTCAGCCCTGTCCTCCAATCAACCACCTACATAGCCTACCCCAGAGTCAGCAGATCATTATGCCTTGCCCCTTGTCCCTAATTCTAACTCTAGGATGGGTTTTTAGGCATCCATACCCAGAGCCCTGCTCTATCCCTCTGTATGGGGAACATTGAGCCATACAATAGGACTCCACCTCTCACCGAGAATAAAATCGTACCATTTGGGGCTGTGCAAAACCCCCAGCAGGAGATAACTCTATGGCCCCAGGAGGACACCCACATATTCTGCAGCTCTAGTGGAAACAGATTCTAGTCTGGTCTGAGCGAATGCCTGACATTCACTCTACCAGAATCTGGAAACTTCCAGAAATCTTCCAGAAACTGGAGAGCTCAACTCAGGATCTGCAAAGAGATGACCCGGCATACCCTAACCATAAACTGAACTTGGGTTGTCTGAATTCCATCCCTTGAGATCTGGAATGCAAGCTCTCCAGATTAGGGAATCTGGAGCCACACAGCAGGACTCTCCCTGCCTTCCAGAAGGAAACCTTGCTCTACGGAGCTGCACAAAACCCCTATATCAGGGGAAACCTGCACAGCCCCTGATGCCACCCCAATATTGTACTCCACCCTGGACACTAATATGCAATCTGACACAACCTGAGTCCCATCTTCCAATCAGGCACTGGGACAGCTGGCATAGTGCCAACAGATCGTATCTGCCATGCCCTAGGCCTTAATCCAAACCCTTGGTTTAGGTTTCAGGCATCCATACCCAGAGCCCTCCACTGAAATCACTCCATACGGGGGACACGTGAGCCACAAAACAAAACTGCTCCTGCCCCTCAGAAGGAAACCTTGCCTTTTTGAGCTATGTAAAATCCCCAGAGTTGGAAGAAACCTGAGTAGCCCTGAGGCCATGCCCAGTTTTGCAGGCCGCCCTGGATGCAAACACCCATTGTGATCCTTAGTCTGAGCCCCATTTTCAACACAGCACTAAAATAGCTCACCCCAGGATATAAGGACTGCCATGCCACTAGGACCTAATCCTTATGGTAGTGTGGGTTTTCAAGCAGCCATAACTGGAACCCTACTCTCATATCCCTCCATATGTGGGACCTCTGAGCCATAAAACTGGACACCACCTATCCCTCAGAAGAGACCAAAGTATTGGGAACTGCACAAAAAGCTCAGAGCAGGGCAAAACTCCATAGACCCATGAGGCCACCCCCACATTAGGCAGATGGCATAGACACAAACTCCAGCCTGAGCGACCTCCTGACACTCACCTTCACCCCAGATCCCCAGGAATGTACATCAGCGTCTGAAGACTGGGCCTGCCATGCCCTATGACCTAACCCTAAGTTTGCTTTGGTTGTCAGACTTCCGTCCCAAGAGGCCTGGCCCACAGGCCCTCCAGATAGAGTACTCTGGAGCCATACCTTGGGTCTCTGCCTACCCTCCAGAAGGAAACCATGCTCACTGGAGCTGCACAGAAACCCCAGATTAGGAGAAACCTGCATGACAAATGAGGCCTCTATGATTTTCAGAACTCGACCAGGGCACTAATACACATTCTGTCCCTCAGACCGACCTCCAGTCAGCCACCCACGTAGCTGGCTGTGGTGTCAGCACATCAGACCTCCCATGCCCCTAGTCCATAATACTAAACCAAGGCTGGGTTTTCAGGAATCCATTCCCAACACCCTGCTCTCAAATCCCTCCATATGGGGGCCTCTGATTCATACAGCAGGTCTCCCCTTCTCCCCCAGAATGAAACCATACTATTTGGACCTCTACAAAACTCCCAGTTTAGGAGAAAACTGCACGGCCAACAAGGCCTCCCTGATTTACAGAACCTGACCCAGGACACTAATATACATTTCATTCTTCAACCTGAGCCTCAACTTCCAATCAGCCACCCATGTAGCTGGCTCCAGAGTCAGCAGATCAGATCTTCCATGCCCCTAGTCCATAATGCTAACCCTATGTTGGGTTTTCAGACATCCATACCCAGAGCCCTGGTCTCTAATACTTCCATATGGGGACCCATGTGCCATGCAACAGGACTCCATGTCTTCCCCACAGTGAAACCATACTTTTGGTAGCTGCACAACAGCCCCAGCAGGAGAAAATTCCAAACCCAGGAGGCCATCCACATATTTGGCAGCCCGGGTGGACGCAAAATCTTGTAAGGTTTCAGTGAATGCCTGGATTCACCCTAACTTCAGAATCTGGGAGCTCACCCTAGAATCTGGAGATTGGTGATCCATGCCCTACACCCTAACCATACACTGAGATTTGGTTTTCAGAATTCCATTCCTTGAGTCCTGGAGTGCAATCCCTCCAAACTGGGGACTCTGGATCCTCCCCACACTATTCTCCATGCCCTCCAGAAGGAAACCATGTGTTATGGAGCTGTGCAAAACCCCTGGATCAGGGGAAACATGCACGGCCTGCTATGCCACCCCACTTTCATAATCTACCCTTGACAATATTATGCAGTCTGATACAACTTGAGTCCTGTCCTCCAAAAAGCCACTGGGATAGCTGGACGCAGAGCCAGCAGTTCAGAGCTGCCATGCCCATAGACCCTAATCCTAAACCTAGGTTGGCATTTCAGGCATCCATACCCAGAGCCCTCCACTCGAATCCCTCCATACGGGGGGCCCCTGAGCCACAAAACAGAACTCCTACTGCTGTAAACTCCTCAGAGTTGGAAGAAAACTGTGAAGGCCCTGAGGCTACAGCCACTTTTCAGGCTGCCCTCGACACAAAACACCCATTGTGATCCTTTGCCTGAGCCCAATTTTAAGCACAGTCCCATGTGTATCTCACCCCAGAGCCAGGATATAAGGACTGCCATGCCACTAGGACCTAATCCTTATTGTAGGTTGGGTTTTCAAGCATCCAACCCATAACACTGCTCTCAAATCCCTCCATATGAGGGACCCCTGGGATATAAAACAGGACACAACCCATCCCCAAGAATAGACCAAACTCTTTGTAACTTTGCAAAAAGCCCAGAGAGGGACAAAACCCCGTGGCCCCATGAGGCCACACCCACATTTTGCGGATCACATGGACATAAACTGGAGCCTGATCGACCTCCTGACACATGCCTTAACCTGAAATCCATGGGAGCTCTCCTCAGCGTCTGTAGATGGGGCCTGCCATGCCCTAGCCCCTATCCCTAACCCTGGTATGGCTCTTTAGATTTCCATCCCTAGAGTCCTGGCTCACAAGCCCTCCAGATAGAGAACTCCAGAGCCATAACATGGGACTCTGCCTACCTCCAGAAGGATGCCATGCTCAATGGAGCTGCACAAAACGCCCAGACTTGGAGAAATCTGCATGGCCAAAAGGCCACAACCTTTGATGGAACCCGACCCTGGATTGTAAAACGCATTCTGTCCCTCAGCCTTAGCCCTGACCTCCAGTCAGCCACCCACGTAGCTGGCCCCAGAGTTGGAAGATTGGCCTGCCATGCCCCTAGAGCCTAATACTAACCCTAGGTTGGGTTTTCAGGCATCCATACCCACAGCCCTGCACTCAATTCCTTCCATATGGGGATCCCTGACATACAACAAGACTCCACCTCTCCCTGAGAATGAAACCATGCTCTTTGAAGCTGTGCAAAACCCCCAGAGCAGCAGAAAACTCCATGGATCCAGGAGGCCACCCACACATTAGACAGCCCTAGTGGAACCAAATTCTAGTCTGGTCTGAGTGAATGCCTGACACTTGCCCTACCTTCCGAGTCTGGGAAGCTTGCCTCACAATCTGTATATCATGGATTCATGCCTAGACTCTAACCGTACACCAAGAATGGATTTTTAGAATTTCATTCCTTGAGTCCTGGAGTGCAAGGACTCCAGATTGGGGACTCCAAGGCCACACCACAGGTCTCTCTATGCTCTCCAGAAGGAAACCATGCCCTATGGAGCTGCACAAAACCCCTAGAACGGGGGAAACATGAACTGCCCGTGATGCCATCCCAGTTTTGTACACTACCATGGACACTGATATGAATTCTGACACAATCTGTGTCCCGTACTCTAATCAGCCACCGGGACAGCTGGCCCCAGAACCAGCCAACCAGCCCTGTCATGCCACTAGGCCCTAGTCCTAACCCTAGGTTGGGTTTTCAGGCATCCACAACCAGCACCCTCCTCTTGAATCCCTCCATACGGGGGACCCCTGAGTAACAAAAAGAACTCCTCCTGTCCCCCAGAAAAAAAACTGTGCTTTTTGGAGCTATGTAAAACCCTCAGAGTTAGAAGAAACCTATGTAGGCCCTGAGGCCACGACCACTTTTTCAGGCTGCCCTGGGCACAAACACCCATTGCGACCCTTAGCCTGAGCCCCATTTTCAAAAAAAGGCCAATGGGTACCTCACCCCAGAGCGAGGTTATAAGGACTGACATGCCACTAGGACATAAACCTTATTGTAGCTCATGTTTTCAGGCATCTATACGTGGAACTCTGCTCTCGACTCCCTCCATGTGGGGGACCCCTGAGCGATAAAACTGGACACCTATCCCCAGAATAAACCAAACTGTTTGGAACTGCTCACAAGCCCCAGAGCGGGAGAAACCTCCAAGGCCGCATGAGGCCACCCCATATTCGGTGGATGGCATGGACACAAACTCCAGCCTTAGCGACCTCCTGACCCTCGCCTTAACTTTGATTCTCAGAGAGCTGTTCTCAGTGTCTGTACATTGATCCTGCCATGACATAGGCCCAAACCCAAGACCTAGATTGGGTTTTCAGACTTATGTCCTCAGAGTCCTTGTCCACAAGCAAGAGTTGGCAAATTGGACCTGATATGCCCCTACACCTTATCTCTAATACTATGTTTTATTTTTAGGCATCCATCCCCAGAGCCCTGCTCATGAATTGCTCCAAATGGGGTACCCTAGAGCCAAACAAGAAGACTCCACTCATCTCCCAGAATGAAACATTGCTATTTGGCATTGCACAGAACCCCCAATGCAGGATAAACCTCTATGTCCACAGGAGGCCACCTCAACTTATGGTAACCCTAGTGGTTACAAATTTTAGTTTGAGGGACTACCTGACATTTTCCCTAAGCTCAGATCCTGAGGAGCTCAACTCAGCATCTGCAGATTGAACCTGCCATGCCCTAGGATGTTTCCCAAACCCTAGCGTGGGTGTTCAGACTTTCCCCAGAGTCCTGGCTCACAAGCCTTCCAGACTGGGGACTCAGGAGCTGTACCACAGGACTCTCGCTGCCCTCCAGAATGAAGCTGTGCCCTATGGCGCTGTACAAAACCCCCAGATTAGGAGAAACATGCATGCTCTCTGAAGCCATCCCCATTTAGGAAGCCCCCCTGGACACTAATACACATTCTGTCACTCGTCTTGAGACAGGACCTCTACTCTGCCACACACGTAGCTAGCCCAAGAGCCAGCAGAACACACCTACACTGCGCCAGTCCCTAATTCTAACCCTAGCTGTGTTTTCAGATATCTGTCCCTAGTGGTCTACTTTAAATCCCTCCATATGGGAGATCCGTGAACCAGAAAACAGGACTTCTGCCTTCCTAAAGGAATCCCTGTGGTTTGGAGCTGTGTAACATTCTCAGGGTAAGAGACATCTGCATGGCCCAGGCCACCCCCAATTTCGGAGGACTCACTGGACACAAGCCAATTTGTGGACCTCAGCCTGAGCTGCATTTACAACTCAGTCCCCAAAGTAGCTCCCCCCAGAGACAGCTGATCAGGCATGCCATGCCCTTGGCCCTAATCCTAACCTAGATTGGGTTTTCAGGAATTCATATCCAGAGACTTGGCTCAAATCCCTCTATATGGGTGATCCCTGAGCCACAATACAGGACTCCTCCTACCCTGCAGAATAAAACCTTTCTAATTGGAGCTGTGCAAAATCACCATGGCTGTAGTAACCTCCATGGGCACAAGACCAACCCCATATTTGGAAGAAATCATGGACACAAAGTCCAGCTTGAATAAATACCTGACACTCAGCCTAAATTCACAATCCACGGAGTCTTCCTCAGAGTCTGCAGGTCGAGCCAACCATGCCCTAGGCTTTAACCCGAATTCTATCTTGGGTTCTCCGACTTCTGTCCCAAGAGTCCTGGCCCACAAGTACTCCATATAGAGAACTCAGGAACCACAAAATATGTCTCGGCCTGCCCCCCCAAAAGGAAACTCTGCCCTATGGAGCTGCACAAAACCGCATGTTTATGGAAACGTGCATGGCCCCTGATGCCACCCCAACTTGGTATGCCACCGTGGACACTAATTCGCAGTATGACAACCTGAGTCCCATTCTCCAGTCAGCCACAAGGACAGCTGGCCCCAGAGCCAGCAGATGGGACCTGCCATGCCCCTAGGCCCAAATCATAACCCTAGGTTGAGTTGTCAGTTACCCATACCCAGAAGCCTGTTCATGAATCCCTCCTTATGTTGGACACCTGAGTCAGAGAACTGGACTCCTCCTGTGCCATAAAATAAATCTTGCTAATTGGATCTGCACAAAACTAGCAGGGCGGTAGTTACCTCCATGGCCACATGAGGCTTCTCCCATAATTGGCAGAATGCATGGACACAAAGTTAAGCCTGAGCCAACGTCTGGCACACTCTCTAAATTTACATCCCAGGGAGCATGCTTCAGCATCTGTAGATATGTTCAGCCATTCCCTAGGCCCTAATCCTAACACTAGCTTGGGTTTTTAGATTTCTGTCCCAAGAGTCCTGGCCCATAAGCCCTCCATATAGAGACCTCTGGAAGAAAGTACAGTACTCTGCCTGCCCATCAGCAGAAATGGTGTTCTGGGGAGCTGCAAACATCCACAGATTATGAGAATACTACACGGCCAAGGAGGACACCCCCAATTTCGGAACCTGAGTCAGGACACTAATACACAGTCTGCCCCTCAGCCTGAGCCCTGACCTCCAGCCAGCCATCCACGTATCTGGCCCCAGAGTCAGCCGATCAGACCTGACCTGACTTGACCCTAGTCCCTAACCCAAACCTTAGGTTGGGTTTTCAGGAATCCATACCCAGTCCCTGCTCTCGTATCCCCCCATATGGGAGATCCCTGAGCCATAAAACAGGATACCACCTATACCCCAGAATAAGCCAAACTATTTGGAACTGTGAAAAAAATCCCAGAGCTTTTGAAAACTCTATGAACCCATGAGGCTACCCCCAAAATCGATGGTTCTCATGGACACACGCTACAGCTTGAGTGACCCCCTCATACTTGACTTAAACTCAGATCCTGGGGAGCTTGCCTCAGTATCCGTAGATTGGGCCTACCATGCCCTAGGCCCTAAGCCTAGCCTTAGCTTAGGATTTCATACTTTTATCCTCAGAGTCCTGGTCCATAAGCTCTCCAGATAGAGAACACTGGAGTCACAACACAGGACTTTGCCTGCCCTCCAGAAGGAAAATGTGCCCTGTGGAGCTGCAAGAAATCCCCAGATTAAGAGACAGCTTCAAGAGACCCCAAGCCACTTCCATTTATGAAAGTCAGCACTGGAAACTAATACAATTCTGTCCCTCAACCTGAGTCCTACCTCCAGACAGACACCCACGTAGCTGGCACAAAGGCAGCAGATTGATGTGCCATGCCCCTAGGACCTTATCCTAACCCTAGGTTAGTTTTTCAAGCATACATACTGAGCCCTGCTCTTGTAATGCCTAATGGAACCTCCTACCAAATGCCCTGAGGCGTTGGAGGTGAGGTTGGCGGCAATGTTTGCAGCGTGTCAAAAGCCATTCCCCTGGGTATTCTGGAAGCCAGAGCCCCATAGTGTTGGCAGACAGCAAGAGTACAACTTTCTGTATCAGATTTCTCTAGCCAAGTAACTCTGGTAGTGGACTACACTAGAATGTGGGAGCCTGGTTGCAGTGTTCCAAATTCAATTGGGGTCTGCAGTCAAGGAAGTGACTAAACTGCCAGAGATCACCTAACCAGTTCCACCCTGGATTATCACCTATACAAACAGTGCTCAGGGCTGATGTCTGCCCATCTCCTTTCTGCATGCAAGGCCACATATGTACACAGTAATACCAACACACACACATCTCCACAGGCCCCCAAGGAAGGGCTGAGTGCAGCCAGGGCCCACCTGGCTTCAGACACAAATCTCCACTCTTACCTGTTTGTGAACCTGGATAAGCCATTATGCCTGTCTGGGGTGGTCTGCATCTTGTATGTACAACACAGATGATTGTAGCATGGACTTCCTCCATATGTCCACAGGCATGTGTGGAATAATATCTGTGATATTGGGGGAATGGTGTCACATGTAGGAAATAACTTCAAGCACATTTTCCTCCTCTTCTCAATTTTTCCAAGTCTGCTACTCAACAGACCCCACCCTACAGTCCCTAATGGTGTGTGTAAGTGTGTGTGTGTGTGTGTGAGAGAGAGAGACAGAGAGAGAGAGAGCGAGAGAGAGAGAGAGAGCGAGCATACACAGTCGCTCCTGTGGGCACACATCTATCTGTTCATCAATTCTTATATTCTGGCATCTGAGAATGTGCCAGGCCCATCTACAGAGGGATGGGCCATACTTTACCAAGACCTTAGGCTTTCGAATTTTCAAAGGAAACCCTAAAAAAGGGATTAGAGCTTTGGCACTTGATGGTCAGAATCCACCCGTACCATTAAAGACTTCATATACTGTGCTGAGACCTATTAAATCCTTTCTAATGAGTGATTTTGAAAGGGGTCCACACAGTGGGTGGCCATGACCGGGGTTCCCCCTCAGCCAAGAACTTCCTGGAACGCCTCCTGTCTATGATATCAATGCTCTCTCTCATCCTGAAACCATCTCCATGTCTCCAGGTCCTACCTTTACACAACTTTTTCAGAGCCCTGCAGTGAGTCCTAGGTGCATCCAGGGCCCCAACTTTGAGGACACTCATAAAGAGCTGGGTTCATGCCTTGTTCAGCCATCTTAACAGTCTGAGATTCTTGGCAAGGCACTAACCATGCAGCGGTCTTCACCTTCTCTTCCCAGTAGTTCCCTGAAATCTCATATCCTGTTTAATCATCTTTGTGTAACCATGTCCCTTAGAGAGTGGTTTGGACTGAATGATTCTTCCCATTCCACAGAACATGGCCACATGACCCAAAAGCTCCATCTGAGATTTATCTCTAAAAGCTCATTGCCCATCCCTGTGCTGCCTCTGACCCGTGTTCTCTCTCATATCCTCACCCTGGAGTACAAGACCCTATGCTGAACCTTATTGTACACACATGGGCCCAGAACTTAGCAAGGAGGACCAACAACAGTCAGAAGAACTCAGGCCTTTTGAGATGGATTGAATCCTGCCAACTCACCTACGTGAAATCAGATTCTCAGTGAAGCAGGCCCTGAATTAATGTTATCAACAGCCCCAAAGTACTGTGGGTCTCTGGCAGGAGCCCCTAGGTAAGTACTCCTGGATTCCTGTACTTAAAGACTCCTCAGAGAATGGGAGATAGTGTTTGTTGGTTAAGACACTGAGTGTGGGAAAATGTGGTCACACAGCACTAGGAGCAGGACACTGATAGTGTCCACCTGCCCCAGGCCATGGTCTTCCTCTCTTTCCTCTGCCCCCCTTCAGCATCCTCATTTCTAGCACCCTGGCCTCCTTTATAACCCACACTCTGGGAACGCCATATTCTGCTCTGGTTTCACCCAGGCACAGTCCTCATATAGAGTCTCATAGCTCCTTTAAAAAAAATAAATTGCGTTTCAGTGTTCCAGAATTCTTTGCATATGCACCACACCCATCCTCCATGTAATCCGTGCCCTCCATAATACCCACCACTTGTCTCACCGAACGCCCCACTCCTGCTGCTCCAAAGCCCTCAGATTGTTTTTCAGAGTCCACAGTCTCTCATGGTTCAACCCCCCTCCATTTTCCCCCAATTACCTTCTCCTCTCCATCTCCCCATATCCTCCGTGTTATTCCTTTCACTCCACAAATAAGTGAAACCATATGACATTTGACTATCTATGCTTGACTTATTTCACTCAGCATAGTCTCTTCCATTTCCTTCCATGTTGATATAAAAGTTGGGTATTCATCCTTTCTGGTGGAGGCATAATACTCCATAGTGTATATGGACCATATCTTCCTTTTCCATTCGTCCATTGAAGGGCATTTTGGCTCTTTCCACAGTTTGGCGACTGTGGCCATTGCTGCTATGAACACTGGGTACATGTGGTCCTTCATTTCACTACATCTGTATCTTTGGAGTAAATACCCAGTAGTACAATTGCAGGGTCATAAGGAAGCTCTATTTGACATTGTTTTAAATTTGACTCATCCCTGAAAATTTTTTGGAACAGTGTCAAGTTGCAAAATTAAAAAATATATTTATCTATATCTATATCCATCTACATACATATATATCTATATATATATCTATATCTATCTATCTATCTATCTATATATATATATATATAAAATTTATTTATTTGGCAGAGAGATATTTACATAGAGTGAATAGGAGCAGGTGTGGGAGCGGGAGAAGCAGGTTTCCTACTGAGCAGGGAGCCCAATGTGGGGCTTGATCCCAGAACCCTGGATCATGACCTGAGACAAACGCAGACACTTAATGACTGAGCCACTCAGATGTCCCTTATAATATTTTAAAGTGATATTATTCAGGTATGTGTTATGAAGTGAGTGAACTCCGTATGCTCTGAAAGAGGATATTTAATATTTCATTTTGACTAACCTCTGAGAACCAACTCAAATCACTCTGGGTTCTCAGTGTCTTGTCTCCTAGAACCTCCGTGGTAAAAGGGCAATATGGAAAAAAAGCTATAATGGAAAGTCTTGTCACAAATATTCTACTACTGTCCTTGTAAATACACTACTTTCCTGCTGAATGAAATCTGAAGTAACTTTCAGTAGAACAGAAATCTAGGAAGTTTATTTTCATAAAGGTGATAAATGAGGTAATCTCTCTCAATAGGAGAATGTAGGTCATGGATATTTTGCTTTACATCTCATAAAAATATAAAATAGCATCATGATTATGTTTTAAATAAAATGTATTTTTTCAGTCTTCATATTTTTAAGATTCCTAAGTAAATAAATGATTATTTTTTAAATTAAATTTATTTTTTCTGAGTTCCAAGTTTAATTATTTATGCACGATACGCAGTGCTCCATGCAATATATGCCCTCCTTAATACCCACCACCAGGGTCACCTATCCCCCATCCCTGACCCTCCAAAACCCTGAGTTTGTTTCTCAGATCCACAGTCTCTCATGCTTCATTTCCTCTTACAATTTCTCCCAATTAACTTTTCTTTTCCTTCTTCTAATGTCCTCCATGTTATTTCCTATGCACCACAAGTAAGTGAAACTATATAATAATTGACTCCTCTGCTTGACTTATTTCCCTCACATAATCTCCTTCAGTCCTCCATATTGATAGAAAAGTTATGTATTCTTCCCTTCTGATGGATGCATAATATTCCATTGTATATATGGACCATACCTTCTATATCCATTGTCTGTTGAAGGGCTTCTTGGCTCCTTCCACAGTTTGGTGACTGTGGCCATGCTCCTATGAACATTGGTGTACAGATGGTCCTTCTGTTCCCTACATCTGTATCTTTGGGGTAAATACCCTGCAGTGCAATTGTAGGGTCATAAGGAAGGTCTGTTTTTAATTTCTTTTTTTTTAAGATTTTATTTATTTATTTGACAGAGAGAGAGATCACAAGTAGGCAGAGAGGCAGGCAGAGAGAGAGGAGGAAGCAGGCTCCCCGCGGAGCAGAGAGCCCGATGCGGGGCTCGATCCCAGGACCCTGAGATCATGACCTGAGCCGAAGGCAGCAGCTTAATCCACTGAGCCACCCAGGCGCCCCTGTTTTTAATTTCTTAAGGAATATCCACACTGTTTTCCAAGGCGGCTGCACCAACTTGCATAAAAGGATTCCCCTGTCTCCACATCTTCTCCAACAGATGTTCTTTCTTGACTTATTAATTTTAGCAATTCTAACTGGTGTGAGGTGGTATCTCAATGTGGTTTTGATTTGATTCTCCCTGATAGCTAGTGATGATGAACATTTTTTCATGTGTCTGATAGCAATTTGTATGTCTTCATTGGAGAAGTGTCTGTTCATGTCTTCTGCCCATTTTTTTGAGATGATTATATGTTTTGTGTGTGTTGAGCTTGAGAAGTTCTTTATAGATCCTGGATATCAGCCCTTTGTCTGTAGTATCATTTGTGAATATCTTCTCCCATTCTGTGGGTTGCCTCTTTGTTTTGTTGACTGTTTCCTTGGCTGTGCAGAAGATTTTGATCTTGATGAAGTTCCAAAAGTTCAATTATGCTTTTGTTTCCTTTGACCTTGGAGACATATCTTGAAAGATGTTGCTGTGGCTGATGTCAAAGAGGTTACTGTCTATGTTCCCTGCCAAGATTCTGATGGATTGCTGCCTCACGTTGAGGTCTTTTATCCATTTCGAGTTTATCTTCATATGTGGTGTACGAGAATGATTGACTTTCATTTTTGTACACATAGCTGTCCAATTTTTCAAGCACCATTTTTTGAAGAGACTGTCTTTTTTTCCACTGTATATTTTTCTAGTGTTGTTGCGGATTATTTGACCATAGAGTTTTGGGTCCATATCTGGGCTCTCTCCTCTCTTCCACTTGTCTATTTGTATGTTTTGAGGGCAGTACCATGCCGTCTTGGTGATCACAGCATTGTAACAAAACATGAAATCAGACAACGTGATGCCCATGGTTTTGTTTTTCTTTTTGAAAAAAATTCCTTAGCAATTTCTGGTCTTTTCTGGTTCTATACAAATTTTAGAATTGTTTGTTCTAGCACTTTGTAGATGGTAGTGGAATTTTGACCTGGAAGGAATTGAAGTGTACATTACTCTGTGCAGTAAAGACATTTCAGTGATGTTTATTTTTCTGATCCATGAGCATGGGATGCTTTTACACCTTTTTGAGTCTTTTTCAATTTCTTTCATGAGTGTTCTTAAAGTCCTTAAGTACAGATCCTGTATCTCTTTTGTTAGGTTTATTCCAAGGGCTTTTGTGGTTCTTGGTGCTATGGTAAATAGAATCAATTCTCTAATTTCCCTTTTTTTATTTTCATGGATAGTGTATAAGAAAGCATCTGATTTCTGTACATTGATTTTGTATCCTGCCACATTAATGATTGTTATATGAGTTCTAGAATTTTGGGGGTAGAGTCTTTTGGGTTTTCCTTATAGAGTATCATGTCTGTGAATAGAGAGTTTGACTTCTTCTTCCCCAAACTGAGTACATTTAATTTCCTATTGTTTTCTGATTACTGTTTCTAGGACCTCTAATACTATGTTGGAGAAGAGTGCCAAGACTGGGTATCCTTCTCGTGTTCCTGATTTCAAAGGGAAGACTGTTCAATTTTCCCCTAGAGAATCATATTTACTGTGGGCTTTTCATTGATAGATTGATGAATTTGAGGAATATTCCCTCTATTCCTTTAATTTGAAGTGTTTTAATCATGAATCAATGTTATATATTTATAAATGATTTTTCTGCATCAATTGAGAGTACCATGTGGTTCTCTCTTCTCTTATTTTTTTTTCACATTGATTGATTTGTGAATATTGAACCCCTCTTGCCTACCAGAGATCAATCCTACCAGGTTATGGAAGATAATCTTTTTAATGTACAGTTGGATCCTGTTAGCTAGGATCTTGTTGAGATCTTGGTGTCCATATTCATCAGGGATATTGGTCTAAAATTCTTCTTTTTGAAGAGATGTTTTCCCGGTTTGAGGACCAGGGTAATTCTGGCTTCACAGAAAGAGACTGGAAGTTTTCATTTACTTTCTATTTATCTCTTTTTCTATTTATTTTCCTTCTGTTTTCTATTTATCTAAAGAACCACATAATCATTGGCAAGGGGACATCACTAAAGCTCCTACAAATCATTGGCAAGGGGACATCACTAAAGCTCCTACAAATGCAAGTATGGCAATTTTTTAACTCAGGATGACTGTACCTCTCCAAAGGCCAGTCCTACAGGTAATGGCCAGACGTCAAGACAAATATTATTAGTAATACTTGGAACCTGTGCCTTCTCTTGAGGGAAGCCTTGTGCTGCTTGGGCCTCAGGAGTTTACAGTATACTCAGTGATACGTCAATAAACCTGTGGAGAAATGTCTTCACCACTGAAAAACTTGTTCACAGGGTTGAAAATGAACAAAAACCATACTCAAGAATCTCTGTTATGGGAGGAGTCAAGATGACGGAGAAGTAGCAGGCTGAGACTACATCAGGTAGCAGGAGATCAGCTTGATAGCTTATCTAAACATTCCAAACACCTACAAATCCAATGGGAGATCGAAGAGAACAAGAACAGCAATTCTAGAAACAGAAAATCAACCACTTTCTGAAAGGTAGGACTGGCGGAAAAGTGAATCTAAAATGACGGAAAGATAAACCGCGGGGGAGGGGCCAGATCCCGGCAAGTGCTGGAGAAACGGAGCACAAAATCAGGACATTTAAAAGTCTGTTCCACTGAGGGACATTGCTCCAGAGTCTAAACCGGGGTGAAGCCCATGCGGGGTCAACGTGACCCCAGGTCCCACAGGGTCACAGAAGAATCGGGGATGTTGGAGTGTCGCAGAGCTCACAGGTGTTAGAATGGAGAAGCTGGCTAAAGGGACAGAGCCGAGGACTGAACTCACAGCTCGGGGTTACCTTGAACTGGTCGCGGGCTGTGTGAGCTCAGAGTGCTGCTGGAGGCTGGGGATACGGGAGTCATTGGGTGCTCTCCTCTGGGGGCGCACTGAGGAGTGGGGCCCCAGGCTCTAGACTCCTCCGGAACTCTACAGAAAGCGTTCAGGGAACAGAAGCTCTCAAAAGGGAACCTGAGCGGATTACTTAGTCCGGCCCCCGGTAAGTGCAGTGCAATTCGGCCTCTGGCAAAGCACTTGAGAGTCACTACAACAGGCCCCTCACCCAGAAGATCAACAAAATATCCAGCCAGGATGAAGTTCATCTATCAAGAAAAGCAGGTTCAATACCTAAGACAGAAGCAGAATTCCAGAGGAGGAGAAAGCAAAGCACGGAACTCATGGCTTTCTCCCCATGATTCTTTAGTCTTGGAGTTAATTCAATTTATTTTTTCATTTTTTTCTTTCTTTTTTCTTCTTCTGCTAATTTTTTTAAAACTTTTATCCTTTTCTTTTTAAAAGTTTTTTCAATAGTTTATCTAAAATATATTTTTTTCTTTCTTTTTTATATTTTTTCTTTATTTGTTTTATTTTTAAATTTTTTTCTTTTTTTTTTCCTGAACCTCTTTGTGTCCCCTTTCTTCCCCCCCCGACAATTTGGGGTCTCTTTTGATTTGTTTACAGCGCATTTTTCTGGGGTTTTGCCATTCTTTTACTATTTTATTTGATCCTTCATAGCTGCTTATCTGGACAAAATGACAAGGCAGAATAAATCACCACAAACAAAAGAACAAGAGGCAGGACCAAAGGCTAGGGATCTAATCAACACAGACTTTGGTAATATGTCAGATCAAGAGTTCAGAATGACGATTCTGAACGTTCTAGCCGGGCTCGAAAAAGGCATGGAAGATATCAGAGAAACCCTCTCCGGAGAAATTAAAGAACTAAAGTCTAATGAAGTTGAAATCAAAAAAAGCTATTAATGAGGTGCAACAAAAAATGGAGGCTCTCACTGCTAGGATAAATGAGGCAAAAGAAAGAATTAGTGATATAGAAGTCCAAATGACAGAGAATAAAGAAGCTGAGCAAAAGAGGGACAAACAGCTACTGGACCACGAGGGGAGAATTCGAGAGATAAGTGACACCATAACACGAAACGACATTAGAATAATTGGGATTCCAGAAGAAGAAGACAGAGAGAAGGGAGCAGAAGGTCTATTGGAGAGAATTATTGGAGAGAATTCTCCTAATATGGCAAAGGCAACAAGCATCAAAATCCAGGAGGTACAGGGAACCCCCCTCAAATTCAACAAGAATAGGCCCACACCCCGTCACCTAATAGTAAAATTTACAAGTCTTAGTGACAAAGAGAAAATGCTGAAAACAGCCCGGGAAAAGAAGTCTGTAACATACAATGGTCAAAATATTAGATTGGCAGCAGACTTATCCACAGAGACCTGGCAGGCCAGAGAGAGCTGACATTATATATTCAGAGCACTAAACAAGAAAAACATGCAGCCAAGAATACCATATCCAGCTAGGCTATCATTGAAAATAGGAGAGATAAAAAGCTCCCAGGACAAACAAAAACTGAAAGAATTCGCAAACACCAAACCAGCTCTACAGGAAATATTGAAAGGGGTCCTCTAAGCAAAGAGAGAGCCTAAAAGTAGTAGATCAGAAAGGTACAGAGACAATATGCGGTAAAGTCACCTTACAGGCTAATAATGGCACTAAATTCATATCTCTCAATAGTTACCCTGAATGTTAATGGGCTAAATGCCCCAATCAAAAGACACAGGGTATCAGAATGAATAAAAAAACAAAACCCATAAGTATGTTGCCTACAAGAAACTCATTTTAGACGCGAAGACACCTCCAGATTTAAAGTGAGGGGGTGGAAAACAATTTACCATGCTAATGGGCATCAGAAGAAAGCTGGGGTGGCAATCCTTATATCAGATCAATTAGATTTCAAGCCAAAGACTATAATAAGAGATGAGGAAGGACACTATATCCTACTCAAAGGGTCTGTCCAACAAGAAGATCTAACAATTTTAAATATCTATGCCCCTAACCTGGGAGCAGCCAACTATATCAACCAATTAATAACAAAATCCAAGAAACACATCAATAACAATACAATAATTGTAGGGGACGTTAACACTCCCCTCACTGAAATAGACAGATCATCCAAGCAAAAGATCAACAAGGAAATAAAGGCCGTAAATGACACACTGAACCAGATGGACATCACAGATATATTCAGAACATTTCATCCCAAAGGAACAGAATACACATTCTTCTCTAGTGCCCATGGAACATTCTCCAGAATAGATCACATCCTGGGTCACAAATCAGGTCTCAACCGATATCAAAAGATTAGGATCATTCCCTGCATATTTTCAGACCACAATGCTCTGAAGCTAGAACTCAATCACAAGAGGAAAGCTGGAAAGAACCCAAATACATGGAGACTAAACAACATCCTTCTAAAGAATGAATGGGTCAACCAGGAAATTAAAGAAGAATTGAAAAAATTCATGGAAACAAATGATAATGAAAACACAATGCTTCAAATCTGTGGGACACAGCAAAGACAGTCCTGAGAGGAAAATATATAGTGGTACAAGCCTTTCTTAAGAAACAAGAAAGGTCTCAAGTACACAACCTAATCCTACACCTAAAGGAGCTGGAAAAAGAACAAGAAAGAAACCCTAAACCCAGCAGAAGAAGAGAAATCATAAAGATCAGAGAAGAAATCAATGAAACAGAAACCAAAAAAACAATAGAAAAAATCAATGAAACTAGGAGCTGGTTCTTTGAAAGAATCAATAAGATTGATAACCCCCTGGCCAGACTTATCAAAAAGAAAAGAGAAAGGACCCAAATAAATGAAATCATGAATGAAAGAGGAGAGATCACAACTAACACCAAAGAAATACAGACAATTATAAGAACATACTATGAGCAACTCTACGCCAACAAATTGGACAATCTGGAAGAAATGGATGCATTCGTAGAGACATATAAATGACCACAACTGAACCAGGAAGAAATAGAAAACCTGAACAGGCCCATAACCAGTAAGGAGATTGAAACAGTCATCAAAAATCTCCAGACAAACAAAGCCCAGGGCCAGACGGCTTCCCAGGGGAATTCTACCAAACTTTTAAAGAAGAACTAATTCCTTTTCTCCTGAAACTGTTCCAAAAAAATAGAAAGAGAAGGAAAACTTCCACAGTCATTTTATGAGGCCAGCATCACCTTGAACCCAAAACCAGACAAGGATCCCACCAAAAAAGAGAACTACAGACCAACATCCTGCATGAACACACATGGAAAAAAATCTCACCAAAATACTAGCCAATAGGATTCAACAGTACATTAAAAGGATAATTCACCACGATCAAGTGGGATTTATTCCAGGGCTTCAGGGTTGGTTCAAAATCTGCAAATCAATCAATGTGATAGAACACATTAATAAAAGAAAGAACAAGAACCATATGATACTCGCCATAGATGCTGAAAAAGTATTTGACAAAGTACAGCATCCCTTCCTGTTCAAAACTCTTCAAAGTGTAGGGATAGAGGGCACATACCTCAATATTATCAAAGCCATCTATGAAAAACCCACTGCAAATATCATTCTCAATGGAGAAAAACTGAAAGCTTTTCCGTTAAGGTCAGGAACACGGCAGGGATGTCCATTATCACCACTGCTATTCAACATAGTACTAGAAGTCCTAGCCTCAGCAATCAGACAACAAAAAGAAATTAAAGGCATCCAAATCGGCAAAGAAGAAGTCAAACTATCACTCTTCGCAGGTGATATGATACCATATGTGGAGAACCCAAAAGACTCTACTCCAAAACTGCTAGAACTTGTACAGGAATTCAGTAAAGTGTCAGAATATAAAATCAATGCACAGAAATCAGTTGCATTACTGTACACCAACAACAAGACAGAAGAAAGAGAAATTAAGGAGTCAATCCCATTTACAATTGTACCCAAAACTATAAGATACATAGGAATAAGCCTAACCAAAGAGGCTAAGAATCTATACTCAGAAAACTATGAAGTACTCATGAAAGAAATTGAGGAAGACACAAAAAAATGGAAAAACGTTCCATGCTCCTGGGTTGGAAGAATAAATATTGTGAAAATGTCTATGCTACCTAAAGCAATCTACACATTTAATGCAATCCCTATTAAAATACCATCCATTTTTTTTAAAGAAATGGAACAAATAATCCTAAAATTTACATGGAACCAGAAAAGAACTCGAATAGGCAAAGGAATATTGAAAAAGAAAGCCAAAGTGGGTGGCATCACAATTCCGGACTTCAAGCTCTCTTGCAAAGCTGTCATCATCAAGACAGCATGGTACTGGCACAAAAACAGACACATAGATCAATGGAACTGAATAGAGAGCCCAGAAATAGACCCTCAACTCTATGGTCAACTAATCTTCGACAAAGCAGGAAAGAATGTCCAATGGAAAAAAGACAGCCTCTTCAATAAATGGTGCTGGGAAAATTGGACAGCCACATGCAGAAAAATGAAATTGGACCTCTTCCGTACACCACACACGAAAATAGACTCCAAATGGATGAAGGACCTCAATGTGAGAAAGGAATCCGTCCAAATCCTTGAGGAGAACACAGGCAGCAACCTCTTCGACCTCAGCCGCAGCAATATCTCACTAGGAACATTGGCAAAGGCAAGGGAAGCAAGGGCAAAAATGAACTATTGGGATTTCATCAAGATCAAAAGCTTTTGCACAGCAGAGGAAACATTCAACAAAACCAAAAGACAACTGACAGAATGGGAGAAGATATTTGCAAACGACATATCAGCTAAAGGGCTAGTATCCAAAATGTATAAGGAACTTAGCAAACTCAACACCCAAAGAACAAACAATCCAATCAAGAAATGGGCAGAGGACAGGAACAGACTTTTCTGCAAAGAAGCCATCCAGATGGCCAACAGACACATGAAAAAGTGCTCCACATCACTCTGCATCAGGGAAATAAAAATAAAAACCATAATGAGATATCACCTCACACCAGTCAGAATGTTTAAGATTAACAAGTCAGGAAATAACAGATACTGCAGAGGATGCAAAGAAAGGGGAACCCTCCTCCACTTTTGGTGGGAACACAAGCTGGTGCAACCACTCTGGAAAACAGCATGGAAGTTCCTCAAAATGTTGAAAATAGAACTACCCTATGACCCAGAAATTGCACTACTGGGTATTTACCTTAAAGATACAAACATCGTGACCTGAAGGGGTACATGTACCTGAATGTTTATAGCAGCAATGTCTACAATAACCAAACTATGGAAAGAACCTAGATGTGCATCAACAGATGAATGGATAAAGAAGATGAGGTATATATACACAATGGAATACTATGCAGCCATCGAAAGAAATGAAATCCTGCCATGTTGCGACAACATGGATGGAACTAGAGAGTATCATGCTTAGTGAAATAAGTCAATCTGAGAAAGACAACTATCGTATGATCTCCCTGATATGAGGACGTGGAGATGCAACATGGGGGGTTAGGGGGATAGGAGAAGAATAAATGAAACAAGATGGGATTGGGAGGGATACAAACCATAAATGACTCTTAATCTCACAAAACAAAATGGGGGTTTCTGGGGGGAGGTGGGGTTGGGAGAGTGGTAGGGGATTATGGACATTGGGGAGGGTATGTGCTATCCTGTGTGCTGTGAAGTGTGTAAACCTGGTGTTTCATAGACCTGTACCCCTGGGGATAAAAATATATTATATGTTTATTAAAAAAAAAAAAGAAAGGATGAATACCCAAATTTTGTAGCAACATGGACGGGACTGGAAGTGATTATGCTGAGTGAAATAAGTCAAGCAGAGAGAGTCAAGTATCATATGGTTTCACTTATTTGTGGAGCAGAACAAATGTCATGGAGGACATTGGGAGATGGAGAGGAGAAGTAAGTTGAGGCAAATTGGAAGGGGAGGTTAACCATAAGAGACTATGGACTCTGAAAAACAACCTGAGGCTTTTGAAGGGGCTGGGGTGGGAGGTTGGGGGAACCAGGTGGTGGGTAATAGGGAGGACACGTATTGCATGAGCACTGGGTGTTTTGCAAAACAATGAATACTGTTATGCTGAAAAAAATAAATAAATAAGAATCTCTGTTATGAGTCAGTAATAACTTTATCTAACAATAAACTTCACCTCCGAGCAAGCATTAGATTTCTCTCATGGCATTTGATCAAGCATAAGCAAAGAAAAGGCACCATCATGATCTTTATCTGCTATGTGAGGGAACAGAGACTTGAAGACTGTTGGCACATAGCCAACATATGAGAAACTGGGAACTGAAGATTTGGTGCCTTGCTTCCAAAGCCCAGCACCTTCTCTCACATCTCCACTGCCTGGAAGGGACTGTAAATTTCTACTCTGTGTTTGGCATCAACAGTGGCTTTAATCCTTGCTCTGGATCCTCCTGTGGAGGGGACATGCCAGGTGAAAGACATCAGACCCTGTCCATGCTCAACATTCAAGGACTTTTAGAATCCAATGGGTATTTCCCCCCCGATGCTTCACTGTTTCTCCTTCCCTCACTCCAAAACTCTTTGGTTACAGGCAGTTTCAGCGTTAATAATCCCACAGTCTTCAGACTCTGGTGTTCTGGAGCAGTGCTTCTTGCTGTGGCAGTCAGGCCCTATGGCAGTCACATCGCACACCCAAGTTTGGAAGGAGTTGAGGAAAATTCACTCCAAACTTCCCTTATTTGGATCTAACATTTCACCTCACATAATGTTGCCAAAAGTGGAAATGCGGCTCCTTTGTGGGTAATCTTTCTTATTTACCTGGGCAGCCATAGTTTCTATGTGATTACCAGAAGATACTCTCCTACCAAAAAAAAAAAAAAAAAAAAAAAAAAAAAAAAGATGTTCTTCAAGGATTGAGCATTAAGATGTGCACCTCGCTTTCTTCCAAAGAGGTAGAAAGAAAGAAAGAATAGGCTATGTGTTGCAAGTTGGGGACAGAAAAACTCAGTGATGGAAGAAGAAAAGCACCACTTAGGGTTCTGTTCAAATTGACCACTTAAAATAGCCTCTTGCTTTGTTATGTGGACCTTTTGAAGGAAACAAACTTAAGTCATCATTTTAGATAAATATAAATATAAAAAGAGACAAATTATGGATTGACATTTCCTTTTTGATCATGTATATATATGAAATATGTTGAATTTGAATGGATTTTGCTTGTCCTGTTAGTGTCAACGTTTCCCTCCACAAATCAAAATCTGAGACAGCTGGATTGATATATGTCACTTATTAACTCCAGAAATTCCTAGACACCAATAAACTCCTGATTATTGTTCCCATGCCATCAACAGTGAGGGTCTAAGGATCAAGAGAGTTTCCTGGTGGATTCAATGGGTGAATGCAACACTCAGAGCCGAGGGATGGACCTTATGAAGAAAAGATTTCTGAGGGAAGAAGGAAGACACAAGGCACATCAGACCATGGGATAGATGAAGGGTCTAAAGTTTCAAGATCAGAAGACTTGGTAGAGTATCCTCACTTCCAGATACTGCTAAGCTGGGAAGGAAACAGCCGCATGAGTAGCAGAAGACTTAAAACCATCAAAATTCTGATGAACATATGCATGTGACTTCACCTGTTCTCACCTGCTGGTGAGGGTCTCGACTGTTTGAGGGTCAAGAGTGGAAGGAATTTGCACAGAACACCTGATGGCTCTTTGGATACAATGGGACTGCAATGGCTGATCAGCAAGTATACTGTGCTTATGTGAGCATTCTGCTAAGTAGTTAGTAGGTTCCTGTGACTCAGGCATGTTTGTAGGGGGCAGCTCAGGAGATAGATTTGGGCCCAGTGTTGTCTCAGCAAGCCCAGGGTCAGCCAAACCACAAGCTATGTCAAGTCCCAGGGGGCACTGGACTGGGCCTTGACAGATTGGGGAAGACAGAGCTGTGGGTACAACGGGAATAGACTGACAGCTAACTTCTCAGGACTTGTGTAGAACTCTGGAAGGCAGTTGACCTGAGACCCTAAACCTTAGCTTGGTGGCCAGGACATTTCACAGTCTGCTTCAAAGGAGCAGAGACTCTCAGTGCTGGAATGAAACAGTGGGCACATCAAACTATATGCCTTCATTTTATTTTATTTATTTATTTATTTATTTTAGATTTTTATTTATTTATTTGACAGAGAAAAGGACACACACAGAGAGAGAGCACAAGCAGGAGGAGTGGGAGAGGGAGAAGCATACTCTCCACTGAGCATGGAGCCCAATGTGGGGCTCAATCTAGAGACCCTGGGATCATGACCTGAGCCAAAGGCAGATGCTTAACGACTGAGCCACCCAGACAGCTCTATACACCTTCATTGTACAAGAGAGAAGACTTGGCTTCATTCTAATACATAAGAAGAGAATTGTTGGATGACACGGTTATTCTATATCCATTTTTAAAAATACTCTTTACCCCCAATGTGGGCTCAACCTCATGACCCTGAGTTCAAAAGTCACTCACTCTTCTGATTGTGTCAGCCAGGTGCCCCCTGTTGAATTTTTTGAGAAAACTTGACACTGTTTTCCATAGTAGCTGAACCCATTTTTAGTCCTTCCAACAGAGACCGTTTACAGTCCCACTAGGGCCCAATAGAACACAATTCCCTTTCCTCCACATTTTGGCCAAAATTCTTGTTTGGTCTTCTGGACACTAGTCATTCTGAAAGGTGACTGGTGACAGGTGACATAATTTTGGGCTCTGATTTGTATTTCCCTGATGATAATTGGTGGTGAAAATCTCTTCGTGTATTTGTTGGCCCTCTCCGTGTTTTCTTTGAAAAAATATCTAGTCTTATCTCTGCTGATCTTGTAACTGCTATCTGTTTTTGTGTTAGTGAGTTGTGTGATTTCTTCAATATTTTGGATATGAGACATATATCAGTTAGGTAGTTTGCAAATATTTTCTTCTCTTCAGTGTGTCTTTTCAATATGTTAATGACTGGAGATTTCCTTTGCTGTAGAGAAAGCTTTTAGTTTGTGGCCCAGTTGTTTTTCATTGTAGCTTTTGCTTCTGATTTCAAATCAGAAAATCAGTGTCAAGAAGGAACTCAGGAAACATTCTTCCGAAAAATGTGTTAAGGGGATGAATGACTAGATCTCTTCTGACACCTCTGTGCTGCATAGTTTTAATAGTCTTGCCTGGTTCGGTCAGCACAGCATCTGACCCTAGATCTCAGAGTCTGGAGTTCAAATTTTGGTCATCAAACTTATTATAAAAAGGCAGAGGTGCTAATAACATTCTGCCCAGTTTCCCGGAAGGTATTTTATGGGTGTAGCTGTTTTGTTGAAGTCTTTGTCACATTTTGACTTCATTGTTCTGGATCGGGTGGGATAGACATCCAGTTGCATTCTTTACTTGAGGTTTCCCAGTGTTTCCAAAGCACTTATCGTGGAGACTATTGCTTGCTTATTTTATATTCTTTTAGCTTTTGTTGGAAATCAATTGACTACATATTTGTGGATTTTTTCCTTTGTTTTCTACTGTGTTTCATTGATCTGTGTGTCTGTCTGCATGTCGATACCATACGATTTTCATTTCTACAACTGTGTAATACACTTTGAATTCAGAAAGCATGATGCTGCCAGGTTTGTTTTTTCTCCAAATGGCTTTGGCTCTTCAGGGCCTTTTGTGGCAGTATTCACTCTGCAGGATTATTGGTCTTATTTATAAAAATGCCATTAGATCTTGATGGAGTTTGTGCTGAATATTTAGATTGTTTATGCAGTGTGGACATTTGGATTACATATATTCTAGGACTCCATTAGTATGGGATATCTCCAGACTTAACTCTGTGTTCTTCAAATTCATTCATTAATGATTTAAGTTTCCAGAATGCAGGTCTTTCACCTCCAAGTGAAAATAATTCCTAAGTATTTTATTCTTTTTGAGTGATTATCAATTACAAATAATTTTCTTAATTTCTGTCCTTGATAGCACGTTATTCGTGTATAGAGATGAAACTCATTTTTGTATATAAAATCTGTGTCCTTAAGTTTAGGACTTAATCCACCTGTTAGTTCTACAAGGACTTTTGAAGAGTCATTAAGAGTTCAATTATGACACCATCTTCTCCTAATAAGTAAAAATAAGCTGGGAATATAAGTTGATGTCATCTAACTGGGAAAAGAGGATACAGATATGCTGAGTGATAGTTTTCAATTTGTCTAAAATGTTTTTTGCTTAGTGTAAACAAAGGAAGCCATAAATATGGCTTGTTTTATTTTACTGCTTTCTTTCAATCAAATATACAGAGCTGTGGTATGGACCTGTTATTTCCCACACTATCCGACCGTACAGCATGTGCCTCTTGGGAAGCATCTACCATTTTCCCTACTTTCTATCCTGGAACCCAGGACGTGACTCAGTTACTCAGGAAATATTTCTTGAGATAGTAAACTTGGGAAATAGCCTATTTTCAACAGATTTCCTAGAAGACACACTCCAAAACGTTGAATTTTGTGTAGCTATTTTGATCTCTCTGTGAATCCTTGAAGATGCCCAACATCCACTGTCTTGTTTTGCAGTTCAGGGAAATCCTGCATTGCCACCTGTGGCCACTAGAGGATGGTGTGTACAGTTTTTTGTTTTTGTTTTTTAAATTAATTAATTATTTTTTTAATTTGTTTATTTTCAGCGTAACAGTGTTCATTGTTTTTGCACCACACCCAGTTCCCCATGCAGTACGTGCCCTCCCTATAACCCACCACCTGGTTCCTCAACCTCCCACCCCCTTGCCCCTTCAAAACCCTCTGGTTGTTTCTCAGAGTCCATACTCTCTCATGGCTCATCTCCCCTTCCAGTTTCCCTTAACTCCCTCTCCTCTCCATCTCCCCATGTCCTCCGTGTTCGTTGTTATGCTCCACAAATAAGTGAGACCATATGATTCTTGACTCTCTCTCCTTGACTTATTTTGCACAGCATAATCTCTTCCAGTCCCATCCATGTTGCTACAAAAGTTGGGTATTCATCCTTTCTGATGGAGGCATAATACTTCATTGGGTATATGTACCACATATTCCTTATCCATTCATCCGTTGAAGGGCATCTTGGTTCTTTCCACAGTTTGGCGACTGTGGACATTGCTGCAATAAACATTGGGGTACAGATGGCTCTTCTTTTCACTACATCTGTATCTTTGGGGTAAATACCAAGCAGTGCAATTGCAGGGTCATAGGGAAGCTCTATTCTTAATTTCTTCAGGAATCTCCACACTGTTCTCCAAAGTGGCTGCACCAACTTGCATTCCCACCAACAGTGTAAGAAGGTTCCCCTTTCTCCACATCCTCTCCAACACACGTTGTTTCCTGTCTTGCTAATTTTGGCCATTCTAACTGGTGTCAGGTGGTATCTCAATGTAGTTTTAATTTGAAACTCCCTGATGGCTAGTGATGATGAATATTTTTTCATGTGTCTGATAGCTATTTGTATGTCTTCATTGGAGAAGTGTCTGTTCATATCATATCAAAATATGGGCAGAAGAGGTGAACAGAGGATGGTGTGTACTGTTAACCAGGACACTGCTCCACCCCTGCAGAAGATATAAGTTAACCTCCTTTTGGACTTCCTTCATCATCTCAGCGAATTCCTTCATGGATAGAATAAATATTATTCTACAGATTCTTGCGTATCTATTGACAACTCCCTACAAGTGACAACCTAAAGTAGTACAGTGACTAAAGTGCATCCGTTCTTGCATATACCAATACTATGCAATTATATTATTATGTAAATTATAATTATAATGACTGAATATAAAATTTTAAAATTATAAAATGACTGAATGAAGGCCCGTGGACCCTACCCTCAGAGGAGAGAGAAAAGGAACCCCAAATGGGTCACAGATCTAAATTCAAGAGCTAAACTATAAACCTCAGAGTAGAAAGCCTATGAAGAAATCTTCCTGACCTTGGCTTTGCATCGGTTTCTTAAGGATGACAGCAGAACCAACAAGTTGAAGACCATATATATGGGTAAATTGGTCACTGACATGAATGCCTATCCTCTGGACTCTACACGTGCTCCCAGGCACCAGGCAGGAACTGTACGAGTCATTTCTTTCTACATCCCACTTAGCAGTACCCATTACGTTCTCCAATTTAGGGAAGGGGTCTGTAGCTTCAGAGCCCTGCTTGGAGTCGCCCAGCTACAAAGAGGCTGAGCAGGGGCTAGAACTGCTGTCTCTCTGCCATTGGACTCTGTGTTCCATCCACAGAGCTCACTCCTGGAACTCAGAGGTGCTCAAAGCTCCACATCCAACCCCGAGGCTTGGAGACCTCACTGAATTCAAGGAGCAGTGGTGCCACCTCTGATAGGGCTTGTCCTGGGTCTGTTGTCTGATGATGCTGTGCTTGGCACTGAACACTCCCCTAGTACCAGCCAGTCTTTGTCTGGGTAGGAGGGAGTTTCTTCTGGGTACAAAGTCTCATGTAACCTCAGAGTTTAGAACTCTCTTCTGAATCAACTGGATACAACCTTCTTGTGAGGTCAGGCCCACAACGCTGACAAGCCCTGGGTTCAAATCTTGCCTGTGACTCAATGTGGATCATGGAAAGGTGCAGTTTCTTAAAGCCTTGGTTTCCTTCTTCATCAAACAGAGGCAGCTTTTCTACCTTCCACATGGAATTGTTAGGGGGATTGGCTGACATGATTCATGCTCTAAAAAGATACTCAATAATCCTTAGCTTTACCTCTTAAAATTAGCTCACAGGGAGCACATTTCTGTCATGGGCTCTGGATCTCTGCATAACTGTTCCTTCAGCCTGCCAATCCAGGCTCTCCTGACTCAGGTGTCCTTCCAGAAAGCCTTCATCCCCTCCAGTATGGGATCCCACAAAACTAGTGTTCATACATCACACCCAAGGCAGCCCTTGAACCAGATGTCACCCTCAGCTTGTGTTCAGGATATGGACAATCCTCAGTGTGGATTCTGGCAGGCAAGAGCCCCCTAAGCTGTCACCTGTTTTTGGAACAAATATTGGGGTGCCTTGTGAGAACACTCTTTCTCCCCAAAGCAGGGAAATGAGCTGCCCTCAATTCCATCATGCCTGTCATACATTTCCCCCATCGTGTAATCATTGGTAATAGCATCTTGGACCCCCTTGGCTTCCTGTGCCCCAGAGCAATTTTGGTTGGAGTTGAAAGTATTTTATGGACGTCATTTTGGTTTTTGTTGGATCTATTAGTAGGGTGAAGCCTGGCCACTCCCTACAAGCCAACACAAAGCCTGTACCACGGACCAATATGGCAGTGCCCAGTCCATGGCAGCCCTTCCCCTAGTGCTCAGAGCTCTCCTTTCTCACTGAGTCCCAATAACTGTTGTTTCTCTCTCTTCCTGCAGAGAGAGCCACAAATGTCCTCTCTCTGAAGATGTACCTTCAGTGTCTGGTTAGCTCCATATTATGGCAGAGAAGACCGGAATTACTGACGATGGCCTAAATTACAGCATCAGATCAAGTAGACTTCCATTTACCCGACTTTGTGGGAGAAAAGGCGTCTCATCAGGAAGCACAGCCCCCTCGCTCAGACAAGCTCAACTTGAGGGGCCAAGATTGGGGTTTGAAGGGTCAGGGGGTCACAGCTAGAGGATTCTGAGGGGTGTTGATGAGCTATGTCCAGTGCCATACTCCTGGCTGAGGCTCTGTCGATCCTGCAGATTCCATTAGCAGTCAGTGTGCTTTGTAGAGGCCACTCTTGCTCACACAAGTTCAAGTCGTTCTTGCTGTTGCCACTAAAACTATATCTGGATGAACACTTGTCTGTAATCCACTGACCTGCACTGCCTTTAAAGGTTCCTCCCTGAGAGGATGGGGTTCAACCAGGAAGGACAGGGTGCAAGCTGAGAGGAGTGACCTGGCCTGCACCCCTATGCAGGTCTGGAGCAGGGTCTGGTGGCTCTAGTTAGAATCTGAGTTATGAAGCACAAGGGGCTGGAGTGGCTGGAGCATGTCACCAGACAAGGCATGGGTGAGGTGTGTTCCAGAACACAAGGTAAGGAAGCTTGTGGGAGAGAACATATGAGGGGGGTTGTGTGCAGAATTTTCTATGTTCTATGGTCACTCCCAATACCCCGATGGCATCACTGGTGGCTTGTACTCCTCATGATTTCAGTTCTCATCTATAGAACCTGGAATCTTTCTTTTCCGAAGCAATGCTTCTCCTTAATAAAGTGGGCATAGAGGAGCCAGCAGTCAGTCCCCTCAAAATGTGGTTAAAGTGTGTTCCAGTATTGGTGTTTATAGGAATCATTCCTAAAGAAACCGAGATTTATGGCACAGACATGCTTATCACTTACATTATGAAAGTCAAATAATAGGAAATGGCTTAGTTGTTTAATGATAGGTCTGCTGAGTACTGTCGCTGAGAATGCCCAAGGGGACAGCAGCAACAGTGCCTGTCCACTGTGGGGATGTATGATACAACAAGAGCTCAGCCCTTGAAGCTTTTCTGTCTCACTCTGCCACACACACACACTAAACTTAGAGGGAAAGACATGGAAGAAGGACACTGTGTCATATGGACGATTATTTCTTGGTAGAAGGAAAGTGCCTTCTTTTTTTCATATTTAAATCATTATTTACTAAATAAACATAGTCTGGATAAAACCTAAAGAATTATTTGCCTTATTACCTAACTTATTAGCAATAAATGTGGGTATTTAAGATATTATTTTAATATTTTATAATATGCCCATTAGAATAGTTTAAACTGAGACTATCCAGGAAAACAAAAGAATTGAAAGGTGTCTCATGGACCCAGACATTGCTCTTGTGCTTTCTGCTTTTCAAGGCATCCTTGTAAAAAGGAGACCTATCACAGATAATGAAAATACTTCATTTGGGGGCTTCCCGTGATCTTTGTTCTTTCAGGAACATTCCTATGTAATAAATATTATTTAATATTTAATAAAATGTTATTTGTGCAAAAAAATAGAAACGTGAATCATTCTTATCTTCTGCAGACAGAAACAGATGGCCATATTGTAGCATTCCAGGCACATGAAAAATGAAGATGAGGTAAAGTACCAGAGACAGAGAGAAGAGCGTGGTTTCAGGGACTGGGGTGAAGGAATGAGCAATGAGTGATTAATAGCACAGGTGACTCTGTGACAGAAATGTTGTAGAAGTAAATGGTTGTGCCAAAGTCTGAATGTACCTAATGAGACCTCAATATACCATTGAAAAGGATCTGAGTAAAATTTTATGTAAACTCAAATTATTCTTTACTTAATGAACAAAATCTATTAAGGCATTATACAGGTGTATTAAAAAACACAAATATTATAAAGAAGACAATGACGGGGGGGGAGGCATTGTTTGTGGCTGCAGCTTGCACCAGCTAATGCTCAGCATCTAAGACTGGTTGCTCCACTGAGGCAGGGTGGTGGTTTAGCCTCTTCGGGAACCCCAGGAGCAGGGGCACGAGACTGATGGACCTCCAGTTCAGGCAAAGGGTCCAATGGCTCTTCCATCTCAAGAGAGTGAATTAGAGCCCTGACTACCACCTGCACTGGCCCCAACAGGGCAAGTGGTGTCACTGCTTTTCCTGACAGGTAAGCCACAGCAGCAGGGATGGGGTGGGCCAGCTCAGGCTCCAAAGATGCCGCAGGTGCCAAAGTGGGTGCTGGAACGAGTTACTGAGGTGGATCAGGACCTTGCTCTGGGGCTGGTGCTGTAGCTCCATGAAGAAAAAGTATCATCAGCATGACTGACTTCTCTTTTGCCTTATAATAAAAGAAAGTTTTCCCACCACTCAGTGTGGTCTGTGTCCAACACCCAATCCCTAGAAGGTTTCCCCAACTGAAGCCCATGGGGACAGGGATCAGAGACTACTCACTCCACTCGGCACAACCTGTGGCCCACACTGTCTCCTCCTCAGGCTCACATAAGCCACCCCCAGTCCTCCTCGCCCCCAGGCTTTGGCTCTTTGGGCTCAAGCTGTTGCAGCTGTGAGCAGCATAAGCTAGACATGGCACTCTAGGTATGAGCCTGGCATATTGAGCCCCATGTATGCCAGCAGCATATACAGGCTGGGTAATTCTGGAGGCTGGAAAAAAAATCTCCAAGATATTGTTCTAACCATGTGCTCAAGAGGGAATAGATTGCCCTAGGGACAGACAGGTAGGCAGAGAAAGCAGAGGACAGGGTGCCCATCCTAACCGATATCCCAGGGAACCCCTGTGGGAAACTGGGCCCCTGGGTTTCCAGATCCTGTTAGAGTCCAGTCCTAGTCCTGGTCCACCTGTGATCTTGCAGTCCTGCCTGAGACAGGCCTGGTCACAGACATCAGGCTGGCAAAAAGGCGCTGTGAGTGGGCGCTGTGACACCTTGATCAATGGTGTGACCATTTCTGTCCTTATCAGGGGAGCTGGACACACTCCTCGGTCTGTCTCCTTGCCCACTTGCAACTTGAATTCAACTGCATGTGCCGAGAAGAGGTGGTGTCTGGCCTCCTAATTACCCTCACTGCACATGCCACTGCTCTGTGAAGATCCAACCAAGGAGGGAATTGAGGGACTTTGTCTCTAGCCAGGCCTTCCCAGGACCCTCCCAATGCCTCAACCGTTACCTCCTGTACACATGTGCTGCCTTATTCACTAGGTGCCATGAGTGGGTTTCCTTCCACTGACACTAATATCCCATAGAGTGTGGGATGTCTTCTCCCTTAGCTCTCACTAGGTCTCCTGAGAACCATCTGAGAACTCAGTGTCCAGGTTCCAACAGAATGCTGTGTGATGGTTCCTAAATCCTCAGTTCAGGGTGCTGGAATTGGGGTAGAGATAGGGCTGGGAGGAGACAGGGATGGAGAATGACCCTCTTAGGGGTTCAGGATGTCCTACATTCCCCTATGCTCTCCCACAGTGCTCACACACCAACCACATCTCCCCAGGACAATTTCCCATTTTACAAAAGAAGCTCTCAGAACTTTACCCTAAAGCACGAATAACAGATATGTGGTTGGAAGCACAAAAACCCCTCTAATTTAAATACCTCGCTTGCCTGGTGGAGATGGAATGCCCTCCTTTATCAGCTAAAGCTGACTCACATGTTTTGCTTCTCCTGGGCTCTGCCAACCTCATCATAGCTGGAGAAAATGCACCCATATCTAGAGGACATGACATTGGTGTGAAGAAGGGATCACCAGGGTATCCACTGTGCTCAATCCCCACCAGCCCATGGGCGGGAAATCACATATATCCCTCTTTCCCTAAAACTTAAGAGGATGGAATGGTGCTGCCCTTGGATGGTTCAGAGAGGTGGGCATTGCCCAGTCTGCTCAGTATTGAGTACCTTATATCACCTCCCACCGTATGTCCTGAGGCACTGGGTTCGAGGTTTGAGCTAAAGTTCATAGCATGTAAAAAGCCATTCTCCTGGGACTTCTGGGAGCCAGAGTCCCAAGAAGTAGGAAGAGGCAAGAGAACACCTTCCTTATAAGATGTCTCCAGTCCAGTAACTCTGATACTGGGCTATACTAGAATGTGGTTGCCTGGTTGCAGGGGTTCCAAGTTCTGTTGTGGTCTGTGGTCAAGGAAGTGACATCACTGCCTGGGATGCCCTACCTGAGTCCACTCCTGGTTTGGCACCTACACAAACAGTGCTCTAGTCTGCCATCTCCTCATACAATTTCTGAATGCAAGGCCATATCTGTAAACAGTGACAACAACACGTCCCTCTCCACAGACCCCCCAGGGAAGATCTGGGAGCAACCAGGGCCTCAGCTTGGAAACACACCTGGTTTAAGGCACAACTCTCTATTCTTACCTGTTTTTGACTCTAGATAAGACATTTTGCCTGACTGGAATGGTCTTCTCTGTAAAATCCAGATAATTCAAGCAAGCCCTTCTACCAGATATCCACAGGCATAGGTTGGATAATATCTATCATGTTAGAGGAGTAGTGTCACATGTAGAAAATATCTCCAACGAAATTTCGTTCCTCTTATCAACTTTTTTGAATCTGTTACTAGTCAGATCCCACCCACAGTCCCGAATGGTCTGTGTGTTCTTGTGTGCACATGCACACTCGTTCCTGTGTGCATACATGTGCTCATCAGTGCTCACATTCTGGAGTCCCAGAAGATGACAGCCCCACCTACAGAAGAGTGGGCAATAGCTTCCCAAGACTTTAGGTTTCTAATTTTCAATGCAAGCCCTAAAGAAGGGACTAGAGCCTTGGCCCTTGATGGTCAGAATCCACCCTTACTCCTATGGACTGCCTGTCCTATGATGCAAGCCATTATGTCCTTTCCAAATGGTGTGATGTTGATAGGGGTCCATTCACTGGGTTGCCATGACCTTGGATCCTCCTCATACAAGAACATTGGGAGATGTCTCCTATCTAGGATATCAATGATCCTCCTCAGCCCAATACCATTTCCATGTATATAGCCACTTCCTTGTAGACAACCTTTTCCAGAGCCCGCAGTGAATGACTAGGTACTTCCAGGACCCCACCTTTGAGGAAACTCCAAGAGCTGGGTTCATGCCTAGTAATCCTTCCTACCAGCCTGATTCTGGGCAAGACATGGAGTCTGCAGGGATCGTCACCTTCTCCCTGCAGAGGCTCTACTGTTTCCCCAACTCCTCTTTATACATCTTTTTGCAACCCACTCCCCTGAGTGTGGTCTGGATTTACTGATTCACTTCCATTCCACAGAGCATGGCAACATGGCCCAAAGGCCTCACTGAGTTTATTTATAAAACTCATTGCCCAGCCCCATGTTGACTCTGACACATGTTCTCTCTCAGATCCTCACACTGGAGTACAAGCACTTAGGTTGAACCATGACACAGACATATGCATGTGGCCTAGCACTGTTGGTCAACAACAGAGAGAATAACTCAGGTCTTTGAGATGGGCTGTATCTGGCCAATGACCCTAAGTGTGTCAGGTTCTCAGTGTAGCAGATCGTCTCTTGGTGTTGGCAAAAGCCCCAATCAGCTGAGAACTGCTGATTACTGATCCCCAGAGACAGAGAGACAGTGTTTGTAGGTTCAGCCACTGAGTGTGGGGAAATGTGGTCACACAGCACTGGGATAAGGGCACTGATACCGTCAAACTTCCCTGGATCATGGCCCTCCTACCCTCCATCTCTGCTCTCTTCCTCAGCTTCCTCTGGCCACGCTGGCCTCCTTTCTCACCTCCACTCTGGGAACATCAAATTCTGCCTCCAATCGTCTGCTCCATGGTGCCCTCTGCCAGGCTGAATACAGTCAGATTTGTGCAGGACTGTCTCCTTCTTTTACTGCCACAGGAATTCTCAATGTCATCTCAGGATAGCCTTGTCATACCCCTCACCTGGTGGAGCTCAGGACTTAGTTGTAGTCCCTTCCTCTTTTCCTGTGGAGCAATTGCTCTTTTCATTCACACTTTTGTTTCTTTTTTCTCCATCTTCTCCTCTAGACCCTGAGCTCATAGAAGGAGTACCTCGTTGGCTGATAAGCACTGGCACCAACTGCGTGGGCAGTGCCCTGTGGCAGAATGAACGGGAGACAGGATGCATCCCGACACTGACCATCTCCATTGTTTGAGCCTCATTCATTTTGCCCATGTGTAAGTCCTTTCGTTTTCATTTCTTTTGTTTTTTAAGTTAACTATGCCTGACATGGAGCTCAAAATCCTAACCCTGAGATTAAGTATCCTACTGACTGAGGAAGCCAGGTGAATCTTTTGTCATTTTTAAAGGTTTTAGGATGATAACGATTGAAGTTTACTTGGTGATTTCAACATGTTATAGGTATATTACATTAGGGGAGTAAAAGAGGGCCATATGCTGGAATCCAGAGCTGCTTCCATGGAGGCTTGTTTCTGCTGCTTAGGAGAGCTGCTTTTGCACTAGTTGAAGTACAGTTGAGGATCAGGGCAAGAGATACCTTAACTAGGAGACCATCACCAAAAACTCACTCCTCTCAAGTTTGCTGGTAATAGAGGGCTGCAAAGCTTCAGAGCTTAGGGAAAACACTAAGTATCACTCTTTATATTTTTATTTTGTAGCTTTTTATTTATTTTTTCAGGTTTTTCTTATTTTTCATGTCTTTTAAAATAATTTTTATTAGACAGACAGAGTGTGTGTGTGGGGTGTTGGGAAATGGCAGAGAATCTTCAGACTCCCTGCTGAGCACAGAGTCCAACTCTAGGCAGTATCCCAGGACACAAAAGTAAAAGACCTGAGCTGAAACTCAACAACTGAGCCACTCAGGCTACCCTCCAAGAGTAGCTTTAAATGAGAAGAAATTAAAATTAGATCAATCCTAAATATGTAAGAATTTAAAGGAAGAGTAGGAGAAGGAAGAGAAACAAGAATGACAAGAGCAGAGGAAGAGTATTCATGAAGTAATATGAATTTTACTAAAGTGTGGCATGAGACAAAACTAGAAAGAAAGAAATTACTTTGTTAGTAGTATCTTTGTGGTATGGCCAAATGTGTTTTGTTTTTATTCTACATACTTGAAAAAATGTCTTCCTATTTTTAAAGCATGCATGAATTATTTCAATTTTATCTTTAATATTGAAAGAAAATATGTTATATAATTTAATTTCTCAAATGTCATAGGACTTCTGGCAGGAATTCTCCTCAACCACACTGCATCGCCAAGGGTCTTGGAGGTGATCCTCGACTGTGTTCTTGAACATGAACCAATAAGAGTAGGCATTCCTGCATCATGTTTATTTCTTTTATTGCCCTTACCACAATGATAAGTACTTATTAATTTAGTTATATACATATTAAATATCTTTTTTCTCTCTCACTTATCAACTCCAAAAGGGCAGCCACCTTTTCTGTTTGATTCACCAATATATAATCAATTGTCTAACACAATGACACATTAGGTAGGAACTCAATAAATACCTTGGAATGAATAAATATGTAAACCAAGAAAGTGAAATTGTATCATAGTTTGAAAGTATAACTGAAAATCTATAAATACAAAGTAAAATTTGATTTATTGGAGCAAATGGTTGCAAATTTGTCATCATAAAATGGACCATTTGTGTCCAGAATTTTTTTTCTTTTTACTACTCTTTCATTACTATTTTCACTAAGATTTGCTGTTTCTCAAACTGAAAAATAGCCATATCATCTGAGAAAAGAATAATTAATTGTTTTTGATGTAAACATCAGAACCAGCACTAAGGTGAGTCAATTGATGCAGCCAGAGCACACGATGTCAGGAGATATTCATGCCTAGGTTTGCACAAGCCTCACCCATGAACTTTCATACCCTGAAAGTGAGTGGCCCCTTCAATTTTATACCCTAGGTGCCTCACTTGTCTCATTTTGTTGCCTCTGTTAATTTTTCTATTATTTATTCTTTCCATAAACTTATCCTTGAAAGAGAAATTAGTGCATCTCCAGGCTATTTGAGTTAGCCAACAATAGATTCATGAATGTCCTTCTTTTCATATACAGATTTCTTTCCATCTCTTGACTGCCTACCAAGCCCACATAACAAAACTTCCAGATTGGTGACAACTATCTATTTCCTTTCCTCCAATCCCATATGCTAATTGTGACCAAGCTGACTGGCTGCACTAAACATTTTTGTTATCCAGTCTTAGCTGATATGTGATGAGACTTGTTACTCTTTCTTCTTCATCACTTTGCACAGGCCAGAGATTAAAAATGAGGTGTTGGGTCTCAGTGCATAGACTCCTTTCTTTGCCTTCAACATACTTAATGCTAACTACTTCACAACATTTAAAATTATCAATTTTAAAGGAAAATCCAGATGTACAAAATCTCAACAATGAAAAAACACATTTTAGAAGATTTTCCTTTATTTATTTTAGAGAAGGAGGGAGAGGATGTTCATGTGCATGAGTTGGAGGAGGTGCAGAGGCAGAGGGAGAGGAAGAGAAATATAAACAGACTCCATGCTGAGCAGGGAGCCCCACATAAGTCTTGATCACACAACCCTGAGAACATGATCTGAGCCAAAACCAAGAGTTGGATGCTTAATAAACTGAGCCACCCAGGTGCCCCAAAAAACACATTTTGTTTTAAGAAAATCTGACAAGAGTCTTTTAACACATGGCTCCAGTCAGCTGGAGCTTTCTTAACATTCAACTGAAATAAATGCCTTTCTTAGAAGCTGCCAATGGGCTTACTGCAGATAAAATATTTCTTCTCAGTTTTCAGTTAATTACAGACATCTGAATTTTCCAATGATACCTAGCCCTCATATATGAAATCTCTATTGACTGTGGGATAGGGAGACCCCCTTTCTAACAAATGTAAGTTACTGTTCAACTCACTCCAGAAAACACAAGATCCCAAACATTTCCACATTATGGTTGTAGACACAAACTCATTAGGCTAAGAAATATCCCTTTCACATTCCAATCACGCATAGCACTGGTATTGTTCTTTTATTTTATTTTTATTTTTTAGGAAAAATACTGTAGTATCATTAACATACTCTGTTATATTAGTTTCAGGTGTACAATAGAGTGACTTGATAACTCTGTACATTACTTGATGCTTACCATGATAAACGCAGTCACCATCTGTCACCACACTGCATTGTTACAGTATTATTGAACATATTCCCTATGCTGTACTTTATATTTCTGTAACTCATTTATTTTGTAACTGAAAACAATTTACCTCTTTATCCCCTTTATCTGTTTTTCCCATTCTCCTACCCATTTTCCCTTTGGCAATCACCAGTTTGTTCTCTGTATTTAAGAGTTTGGTTTTTGTTTTTCAGATTCCACATATAACTGAAATCTTATGGTACTCTTATTTTTATAGTACTGTCACTCCTCTTAAATTTTACATGTCTTGTCTTTTAAAATCTGTACCACAGGGGGATGGAGAAAGTACCAAACTTGTATCCCATGCAATGTGTGTGTGTGTGTGTGTGTGTGTGTGTGTGTGTGTGCAGATATAGATACAGATATATATATATATATATAATTTTCTTTATCCATTCATCTGTTGATGGACATCTAGGTTCTTTCCATAGTTTGGCTATTGTGGACTTTGCTGCTTTAAGCATTCGGGTGCACATGCCCCTCTAGATCACTACATTTCTATCATTAGGATAAATATCCAGTAGTGGGATTGCTGGGTCATAGGGTAGCTCTATTTCCAACTTTTTTTAAGATTTTATTTATTTATTTGTCAGACAGAGATTTCAAGTAGGCAGAGAGGCAGGCAGAGAGAGAGAGGAGGAAGCAGTCTCCCAGCTGAGCAGAGAACCCAATGCAGGGCTCGATCCCAGGACCCTGGGATCATGACCTGAGCCGAAGGCAGAGGCTTTAACCTGCTGAGCCACCCAGGCTCCCCTATTTCCAACTTTTTGAGGAAACTCCATACTGTTTTCCAGAGTGGCTGCCCTAGCTTGAATTCCCACCAAGAGTTTAGGAGGATTTCCTTTTCTCTATATCCTCACCAACACCTGTTATTTCCTGACTGGTTGATTTTAGCCATTCTGACTTGTGTGAGGAGGTATCTCATTGTGGTATTGATTTGGATTTCCCTGGTCCTGAGTGATGTTGAGAACTTTTTCTTGTGTCTGTTGGCCATTTAGAGATCTTCTTTGCAGAAATATCTGTTCATGTCTTCTGCCCATTTCTTGAATGGAATATCTGTTCTTTGGGTGTTGAGTTTAATAAGTTCTTTATAGATTTTGGAAACTAGCCCTTTATCTGATATGTAATTTGCAAATTTCTTTTCCCATTCTGTTGGTTGTCTTTTCATTTTGTTGACTGCTTCCTTTGCTGTGCAAAAGCTTTGGACCTTGATGAACTCCCAATAGTTCATTTTTGCCCTTGCTTTCCTTGTCTTTGGTGATGTTTCTAGGAAGAAGTTATTGTGGCTGAGGACAAACAGGTTGCTGCCTGTGTTCTCTTCAAGGATTTTGAGGGATTTTTGTCTCACTTTGAGGACTTTCATCCATTTTGAGTTTATTTTTGTGTGTGGTGTAAGGAAATGGTCCAGTTTCATTCTTCTGCATGTGGAGGTCCAATTTTCCTAACACCATTTATTGAAGAGATTCTCTTTTTTCTATTGGACATTCATTCCTGCTTTGCCAAAGATTAGTTGACCATAGACTTGAGAGTCAATTACTGGGTCCTCTACTCTCTTGCATTAATCTGTGTGTGTGGTTTTCTACCCATACCATAATATCTTGATGATTAAAGTTTTGTAATAAAACTTGAGGTCTGGAATTGTGGTTCCATCATCTTTGGTTTTCTTATTCAACATTCCTCTGGCTATTTGGGGTCTTTTCTTGTTCCATATAAATTTTAGGATTATTTGATCCATTTATTTGAAAAAAGTTGATGGTATTTTCATAGGGATTACATTAAATGTGTAGACTACTCTATGTAGCTTAGACATTTTCACAATAGTTTTTCTTCCAAGCCATGAACATGGAACATTTTTCGATTTCTTTGTGTCTTCCCCAATTTCTTTCATGAGTACTGTATAAATACAGAGTACTCAGTATTTCTGGGTACAGATACTTTGTCTCTTTGGTTCGATTTATTCCTAGGTATCTTATGGTTTTTGGTGCAATTGTAAGTGGGATCGACTCCTTAATTTCTCTTTCTTCCATCTTGTTGGTGTATAGAAATGGAACAGATTTCCGTGCATTGCTTTTGTATCCTGACATTTTACTGAATTCCTGTATGAGATCTAGCAGTTTTGGAGTGTAGACTTTTGGGTTTTCCACATAAATTACCATGTCATATGCAAAAGTAAGAGTTAGACTTCTTCTTTGCTGATTCAGATGCTTTTTGTTTCTTTTTGTCCTCTGATTGGTGAGCTAGAACTTCCACGACATGATAAAGTAGAGGAAATGGACATGTGGAACAGGTGGACAGAGGAAACAGAGAAAGCAAGTTAAGCTCACATATACTTTCTTGCCTTCCTATGTTTTTAATACCATGGCATAAGAATTTTTGATCTTTTAATTGAAAAGTATAGGCAAGGTTTAGTGGTTGTGCTAGAAATAAAAATCTTTATTAGAGAAAAAAGGACGCACTCCAGGAAGCTACCCACTTTTGAGGTGCAGATCTCATGACAGGACTGACCTGAGTAGAGGAGTAGGGGAAAAAAAAAGGTCATCATCCTCTTCCATTTCATGAGACCTGAGACAACCAGTTCCTCACTTGGCCCAGGTCTATGGAACTCAGACTGTTCATCCCTGTAAACCTAGAGTCTTCCCCCTCCCTTTGCATTATTTCCCAGTCCAGTGGACCTGATCCTGAAAGCTGACCTGCCTATCACCCAGGTGAAATGATTCTGTGTGCTGACAGATCACCCCCTCAACACAGAGCAGCAAACAGGCCCCAGTACCTTATGCATCTGACCCTTGGGCATTCTTGGGCTCAAGGTCATCTTCCAGGGCCTGAGAGGTACCCACCCACACACACACCATGCCGACCCCCTCTTCCACCTATCACCGTGACATCTGTGGATTCCTGCTAGTTATATAGATTCTATCACTGCTCATCAGAGCAGCCAGCCTGGGGCTTGGAGGGGCTGGAGATAACCAATTTGTGGGGTCTTGTTTCAGGCATGAGGTCAACAACAGAGCTGCCTCTTGGTTCCCCCATGAACACTCCTCTCTTCCAAGTCAGCTAATGTAGTGCCAGTTATTTCTTTCCTGCATTGTGTGGACTTGAAATGAATTTTGTTGAATAACCACTACACTTAACTTTGGAAGTTTACTTTTTTTTAAAATGTAAAGTCAATTAATTAACATAAGCTGTCTATATTAAGCAATATTAACTTCCAGTTGTTTTAAAAAATATGTTTACATGAAATAAAAAGCATTCCTATCCAAGAAAGTTCTTGGATTATTATGAAACAATTACCCTAGGGACTGCCACTAAGGTCATTCTCCCTCTCACAGAACCTTAGTGATGCAAAATCACCATAGATTGCCTGTTAACCATCTGTCCTTACATTATTTCAAGGCATTTCTTGTCCTATGTTTGGTCATCCCTCTTTGCAGGGTCATTGGAAAAATATAGCCTGAGTTCTTGGATAATGACTTGAATGCCAAGACTTTTATTCTGCATAAATCAGGTTTTCTAGCTATAAAATCCATGGCTCACAGTGTCTTCCCTTCAGTGTCTTTCAATACATTACTCCATTTTCTTATGGTACAAATTACAGCATTCAGAAATGTGGATGACATTCTCATTTCTTTCCCTTTATATGTCATCTGCTCCTTTTTCCCTAGATGCCAAAGGATTTCCTTTTTTCTTTACGTTTTAATTAAATTTTGCATTTCAATTTTAATTTCATTTTTCTCTCAATGATTTTACTAAACCTGCCATTTGTCATTCTGAGTCAGTGCTCAGGGTACTCTGTTAATAAATAGTTTGAAAGGATTTATTGTGTTTCAAAAAATTCTATTTTATGACTTTTAACGTTTTTGTGTCTTTGCTTTGGTTTTCCCAGAGGCATTCCAAATATTCATTTCCTGTCCATAACTTCATATTTTGATATTTTCTCTAAAGTATTTTAGTCTCTTTCTTAGTTTCTTTTTTAACATTTTTCTCCTCTCACTTTCCATTCTTATACAGCACTGTCTGCTGCCTTTCATTTACTACTTTACATTTCACTTAGGTTTGATATGCTGCTCCTTCTTCCCTGAAGCCTGTACTTTCCTCACTGAGTTTTTCTAACTCTAATTTATGGGGTCATTCAATATCCTATTTCATTTCCCTAATGCCTTTTTCTTCATTTTGGAAAAAAGCACATGAAAGTAGATGAAGTTTGTCAGGAATTTATGCCTTCATTTTCTTCAGTGGAGCTATTCTGAGGTACTCTCCTTTCCTCTTACAGCCCTCTGCCTGGGAGTCCATAGCAATATTTTTCTGTCACTAACTTATTTTCTTGGATTTGTAGAAAGCAGTACGTCTTAAGCAGACCTCTAGCCTCACAGAGCTCTCTCTCTCTCCTGTTGTTGCTCTGAAATGCTCAAATCCATGGTGGCTTGTTTCTGAAGATTTTCTAGCTTTATCCCTCTATCCCTCTTATCCCTCATTCATTGGGGTCTGCTCTCTGACTACTTCTAGTGCAACTGTCCTTTGCCATTTTAGTTCTGTTCTTTAATGTAGTGAGTAGCCTATATAACTTAGAAGGGACAACTGCCTTCATCTTCCCCAAACCTATAGTCACTCTTTTCCATGGTTATCTAGCTTCAGATTCATTTAACATTAAAGTGATTGTAAAATATATACATGTGTTTAAATTATTTCATTTTAGAATTTCTTCTAGGCTTATTTTTAAAAAGCAATTTATTCTTATACATATTAATTTTTTGTATTTTAAAAATTTATTGTAGTCATGGATTTTCTTTGACTTTGTTTTTTATATTTAAGTCTTTTGATTTTAGAGTTGTCAATCACATTTCATTTCATTTACTTTAAAATGTAGAGTAGATCAAATGATTTAGTTAATACAATCTTCTCTGATAGGTTTTTCAAAAAAAAAAAAAAGAGAGAGAGAGAGAGGGGGGTGGGAAGATCTCACGACAAAGAAACTTAAGCTCTTAGGCAATTTCACTGTCATCCTGAGTCAGGAGGTAGATGCTCCATGATATGTGGAAAGGTGGTGGTAGATTCAGGTCATCTAACCTTTCCAAATTGAGCATTAGATACTTTGCATTTCAGGCCAGTGGAAAGACAGGTGGGGTTCTAGTATTTTCAGTGCACCACCCAAGGGAGAGCCTCCTCCAGAGTAGGGCCTCAGTCATAAAAAGAACTCAATCTCTTGGCCACACTTGCCAGGACCTTCCCCTTAACAACAGGCAGCTGGGGTCAAGAATGGGAAAGACTCATCCTGCCTCTCCCAAGAGGATTCTGTAACCCTTGAACTGGGAGACAAAGAATCCTGTGTCCTTGGCTGCAGCCATCTAGAGTGGACTTTGTTTCATGTTGAGCTGGGGATGGGGAAGGGAGGAAAAATGTTGTGGTTCAAGTATCACAGACTCCTACCATTCTTACTAAGTAGGTTTCCTTGAATATGTTTTTCTTCATTTGCTATATGTACATAAAACCATTTGTGGACCCTCTCATTTTTAAAATTCATCTTCACCACTTTCACTGGACAGTAGGTCAGTAATCCCATGATGGAATAGATAGTCTTAGCTAGTAGTTTTGAGATCGTTTTTTATTCAGTAAATGGAAGTGAATGCAGTTGCAATGAGTAGAGATATTTAAAAATTTACAGACACAAGGAAATGATTAGAGGTCTATGAAAAGTTTGTTTTACAGTCTGAAATCTTTGTCCATTTCTGGTTTCTCTTATATCTTCTGCTTCTTATTTCATGAGCTTTCTTTCCTTTCATGTTTTATTTTTTTTTTGACCATATGTTTTTTTTTTATTCTTGGCAAAACTAACTACAGTAATTTCCTTATACCAAGAATGACTGTACCCTCCTTTAGAGCAGCTCAGAATTTGTGTCTGCCATGAGGCTGGAGCCCTATCAGTCACAGACCACCTCAAACCACATTCATAGCTTGATGTTGGTAGACAGATCCCTAGCTAGTCAGACTGCAAGGGCACATCAGCCTGTTCCTTTGCTGTCTCCTTTCCACTCCTTCCCTGCAGGCTCCTGAGTTTGAGGAGAACAGTGTGTCTTATCTTGTCAGGATCCTTGAGGTCCCAGAATAATATGTGCAGAATTCCCCATAAGGTTCTTATGATGGTTAATTTTGTATATTGACTTTATTTCATTGTGTCCATATATTTTGTCCAGCATTATTCCCAGGTATTTCTGTGAGAGAGTGTTTTTTGGATGTGATTAATACTTGAAGCAATGGACTTGGAGTAAATCATAAGACTTTCCATGATGTGGGTGGGCCTCACCTCATCACTCAAAGGCCTAACTAGAAAAAAAGACTAACTGCCCCAGAGGAAGAAGGTTATTATCTCATCAGACCTCCAAACTTGAACTGCAATATTTTCTCTTCCTAGGTCTTCAGCCTAAGAACATTTGGACTTTGTGTTAAAATACCTGTGGGATTTTAATTTATGGAGGTGACTGTGTGATGACACAAAGAGGTGAAAGCATAGCCCAGTTTGTGAGAGTGAGATAAAGGAAGTGTTGAAGGTAGGGCCTTGGGATTGTTTGGTTTGGATATAAAAGGTATGTAACCAGCTGATTATTATCTCCATGGACATAACAGCTTCTCCTTGCTTCCTTACCTTTTCCTTATCTCCAGAAAGATGTCTCATCACCAGAAAAAAACAGAAAATGAAAAACATTATTAATATAGCCTTGAGTTGCAGTATTAGCTCTTCCAGGGTCTGAGTCTGTCAGGCCAACCAGCAGATTTTGGATTGCTACTCTCCATAATCATGAGCCAATTCTTTCAAATAAAACTCTCTCTCTCTCTCTCTCCTTCCCTCCCCCTCTCCCTATAGATATATAGATATAGATATATGCATAGCTATAGATGCTATATATTTACTTTTAGACATCCAATTGATTCTCTGGAGAATTCTGACTAATACAGCTACCTTCCTGTGGCTTTTGCAGATGTCTGTTGAAGGCCAGGAATATCCTTGCAGCAAAAACAACTTTGGGAATCAGATATTCTGATTTTATTTCAAGTGAAGGCTTTCTCAGCATTTGGCCTTCTACATCTCTTTCTTCCTCTACAATACCTTTATGCAGACTTTTTTTTAAGGTGTCTTTTTTTTAAATTGTTGTTTGTTTGTTTTGTCTTGTGTGTGTTTATTGAAATTCTGGTTACTGAAAGTGCAGTGTAATATTAGTTTCAGGTGTACAATAGATTCAACACTTCAATACAACCATCACCTATTGAACTCATGATGCACCTGTCCTCTGGTACGATTCTGTAATGGTTTGCTTGTTCTCTATAATTTTGTTTGCTCTCTATAATTGAGAGTTGGCTTTTAAGTTTGCCCTTCTATACAAGTTTTATTTATTTATTTGTTTGTTTATTTATTTATTTTTGCTTAATCTCTATGCCTACTATGTTTCTCAAACTCACAACCCCAAGATAAAATGTTGTATATTCCACTAACTGAGCCAGCCAGGTGCCCCATGGAGATTATTTTAATGAATGCTTTTAATTTCTTTTTTTTTAAAGCATCAGAGTGGAATCTAGTAATTTCGACCCACCCTCCCATATCAGATACCTCCTGTCTGTCCCTAAAGATACCCATCTTAAGTCTCCACCCATCCCACCCCTTCTGTGGTGTGGAAGTGGGATATAGAAAAGCCTGACACTTATCTATGCTGTCTGGCTGGGTGAGTTCAGCCAGTGGGGAGTCCCAGCTGAAGATCTGAGGAAGGGATTAGACTGGCCCCTTTTATTTCCATGAAAACCCTATTTGTGGGGCTTCCTCAGTCAGTTGTGTCCCTCAGTTGCTAATCTCTACTTCTCATTTTCCTTCCCCTGCCCATTAAGATTAGCAGCGATCGGGGAGGTTGGGACAGTGAGGGAGGGGGTGAAAAGGGCATGGGAGGTATGACAAAAGCTCTATTGCTGCTGCTTATGCCAGGCTCCTGCACCAGCTTTCACTTCTCCTTATCCCCCAACCATATATCACTAATTAGTTCTTTGGTAAAGAAATTGCACAAATGGGCCTACCATAAATTTGCCAGCTCCAAAGTTGAAACTTCTGTTATGTCCACAGAAAGTACCAATTACATACCTTTTTATCTGTTTTCATCCTCTTATTTACCCTATCTATGTGAAATCGAATTCAACCATTCTATTTTTCATATGCAATATTTTGACTTGGTTCTTTCCTGTAGTTTTCTTGGGTATTATTGCTAACGATATTTTCCTATATCCATAAGGATAGATTTATTCTGTTTATTAATTTTCTGGAGTCTGTCTACTCCAATAATTCTATTTCAAATGATATTTAATGTTCATTCTGTTGGATTTCGTATGTGGTCATCATACATCACAGGTGTATAGTAATTTTTGTATGTATGCTAATATTCCCCATAGGTTAGCAGCTACACTGTCACTGGCATTGTGCACTGGAGAAGGAGAGAAGTCCTGATGAATTCAGAGGGAAGTGAGGGTGAGCCCAGAGCAGATGGACTCAGGCACCACAAAGCCAGTCTTAACCTCTCCTCCTTACTGCCACCTGCAATGCATCTCCTATGGCAAGTGACTCAACTTTAAAACGCTTAGAAGAAATTACAGAGGAAAGACCAAATCTCTTCAGGTAGTACTCACCCTACAAGGGGTGGTAGAATGGAGGCACAGGGGGCACATTCTCAAGATGGCTGTGTGAACCTACACATTAGTTGACATGGCCACCCTGCAACATACTGGCACCTGAAAAATATGTATAAATTTCAGTTATACTTCCAAATCTGTTACAATTTCACTTTCCTCATTTACATTATTTATTCTCTTAAATGTGTTTATTTTGAGTTCCTATCTAATGTGTCATGTGTTAGGCAATTGATTATATATTGTTGAAGTAAAAAGAAAAGCTGACTGCCCTTTTGGAGTTAATGATAAGTGAGAGAGCAAGAGACATTTAACATGTACATAAATAAGTTAATAAGGACTTATCATTGTGGTAAAGACAATAAAAGAAACCAACCAGATACAGGAATGTCTATTATTATTGGTTCATGTTAGAGAAAACAATGATCATCTCCAAGACCTAAGATATGGAATTGGATCAAACATATAGCGAAAATTGGGGGGCACAGTGTGGTTGAGGAGATTCCTCCTGAAGTCCCAAAATATTTCATTGAATATTAAATATTAAAGTTAAAAATGAAATAAAAATAGGAAGATATTTTTTTCAAGCATGTAGAGTAAAACCAAATCACATTTGGTCATACCACAAAGATACTACTAATAAAGTTTTTTCTTTCTTTCTTTCTTTCTTTCTTTCTTTCTTTCTTTCTTTCTTTCTTTCTTTCTAGTTTTGTCCCTTGCCAGATTTAGTAAAATTTATATTACTCCTTGACTACTCTTCCTCTGCTCTTGTCTTTCTTCTTTTTCTTCTGTCTCCTACTCTTCCTTTTTATGCTTACATATTTAGGATTGATCTCATTTTGATTTCTTCTCATTTAAAGCTAATCTTGGAGGGGCATATGGGTGGTTCAGTTGTGAGTTTCAGCTCAGGTCATGATCTTTTCATTCCTGGGATCCATCCCAGAATTGGGTTCTATGTTCAGCAGGGAGTCTTCTTGAAGATTCTCTGACTGCCCAACCGCCCTCTCTCTCTCTCTCTCTCACACACACACACTCTTACTCTCTAAAATAAACAAATCTCTAAAAAAATAAAACACTCTTGTATATTTTAGGTTTTTGTTGCTGTTGTGAATGAGGTCTGGGCTCTATATTTCCATTTCATTATTTTTGTAATCTACATAGTCTTAATGTTTCACTGTAGATAAATTTTAAACATAGAGAAAATTTTAAGGAGTAAATGAAAATCACCCACAATATGTTATCTGGTTAATATTTGCAGCATCTTTCAGGTTTATGTTTATATTTATTAAATCAAGCATTTTTTGGTCATATGTAAGGTTTACATTTTATAACTATCACTTACTTATGTAAATGAAATTATTGAATTTTTCTGTGTGTAGCTTGCATATGCCATTATCCATTGTATCTGATTACTAACACTTTTAATCAAATGCTTTATCTTCATCTATTGAAGTAATTTGTTATTTTCATATTTCACCAATTGATGAATAAGAGTAGATTTATATATATCTTTGGAACAGGAATGTCCTTGTGTTCCTGGGATAGAATTTTTCTATTCATGGTATGCAACTTCCAATTCTTTTGTGTAAATTTACATACATACAATACAAAATTTACTACAACAGTTCATTCCATATGCCTTATATATCAAAATTGTTCCTCTACTTATGAGAGAATCTTCTGGTTGAAAATAATAATTATTCCATTTTCATCACTTTCTTTCAGGAATTGTTATTTGTTTGACCTATCCATATCTTATTCCTATCCATAAGAAGTCCACTTATGTGACATTAAAACCATAATTTTATACTTTTAGCCATTTGAATAACGGAATTGTATAGAATTCACTATTAAGAAGAGGGGTGTGCTAGAAAATATTTATCTGTTTACTCTTCAGAACAATAACAACAAAAAGAAGCCATAATTTATAGCATTTGTTTGTTTCCATGGTGCAAATACTCCCACCATGGGTTGTTTCAGGCTACCAATGTGACATCACAACACAGGTCTGAGACTTTCAGTAAGCTGTAGAATCCAGCTCTAGCACACTAATGAAACTGATGGTGCAGAAATTGTCATTGAGATGGCTGAATATAAGAAAAGTCTTATAGTCTTAATATCTATAAATGAAATGGCCTTATGTAATAAGACAGGATTGTCCATATATATATATATATGAATAATTCAAGAAGGTTTTGAATGCTTGGTCACTCAAGATATTGCAGTAAAAATGTACTGGAACCAGAGCAGAAGACATAGACATCAGTTTAAGCTTTACCAATGGCTAGTAGTTAACAACCTGAGCAAGCTACCTAAATTTTCTGGTCTCCATGGCTTCCATATTAGATAGAGGGAGAGAGGGAAAAAGAGAGAGATTGTATGTGTGTATGTATAAGTATGTGTGTGTGTGAGAGTGTGTGTGCGTGTATACATATACGTATGTGTGTGTATTTAAGTTCACGTTTCTATGAATGAGGCATAAACATATACATTCCTTCATAAACTATACCAAATAACCATTTCACAGCTGTTATAGAGATTATAACTGCCTTTCAAGATCATCCTCAGGCCCCTAAGACCTTTGTCAAGTCTTTTCTGACTATATTAAATTTTCATCTTTATTCATTTTCTCTTTTTAATTCCTATATTCATTTTCCCTATTATACAATGCAACATGTGTGTATGTATCTTTTGCATTATTCACAGCTTCAATATGTCCTGATCTTTCGTTTTCAGATAGATTTAAACCCTTTAATGTTTTGAATCATAAAGCCCCCAAATATTGAATATTGCCACACATATAACAGCTGTCCAATTAGTAACTGTTCACTGTATATGAAAATAAAATAGAACTCTAAACTTGAAAGAGAAAGAAAATAGAAACAAAATTTTGTTCAATGCCAGCTTAGACCTGTGATGGTATTTTCGAACTTGAATTATTACTCTGTTTATTGTAACAGTGTCTGACAAACTATTACACTTATCATTTATTAAAGTCTACCTACATTGCCAAAAAACCTACTGGGAGATTTTATAATCTTTTTTATCCTTACACTACTTACAATAAGATCGGTCATTTCATTACTTATTTTTGAAACAAGGAAGTAATGTTTTAGAGATATTACCATGTTCAAGGTTATAAAGCTTAAATGATAGATCAATGAATCAAATCCAGGTGTGTCTGACTCCAAAGCCCGTGTCTTAAAGTACTGCATCACAAGCATAAAGAGTGTGTTCCAGAAGTTCACCTTGAAATTGAGAATATATTCAAATTTATTAAAAAAGAGAAATGAAATACTCTGTGTCTAAATTATACAAATGATTAGCCATATATGAAATCATAAGAGAGCTACTTAAATTTAACCTTTCCCTAGAAAGAACTCTAATTCTAGCCAGCAGACTCAATCAGCCACTACGAATGCCAGATGATGTGCAGAGAAAGATGCTTAGTGCATAAAAATGATTCATGCACCCTTTTTCTGGAAACAGCATTCCATTGGGGCAAATCAAAGACATGATCTGCTACTGAGGACACTATCTACATGAGCCAAAAACCACTGAGGTTCACTTTTATTTTTTGATGGTGATTCTAAACGCTACTTGGCAAATGTTGCAGGATGTACAAGAAGGCAAACAATAATAATTGGGGGAAATTTGGCATCGTCCATGAATGGACTTCTGAAGGATCTCTGGTATTAATTTTCCTTTTATTCATTTTATAAGGTTTAATTGAGGGTGAGCAATAAAACAATTTTCTGAAAAAGGTTTTGTTGCTTTAAATTCTAACCAAAAGCACTTGGAAGAAAGATAAAATAAATATTGTAATAAGATCACACATAATCCAAAACTTCAAATACCTAGGATTATATTATACTTAGTTACTTTTCGTAAGCAAAGAATTTGGATATTCATAAGATTAGCACTGAGGTTTATTTTTTCACAATTTTTGATACTTGGAGTTAACAGAAATGATGGAGCTAGGTTCATACTTGTAAGTTGCTCAGCTTGCCTAGACACATTAGTTATTCAAAGAAGTATTTGTTAAATGAATCAATAAAACTCTGTGATTATATACATCTGTATGTTTATGGACACACATGCATGTGCATATATTCATATTGCTAGTGTTTCACACAACAGTAGTTATAAACACATATCTACAATCAGTCAGGGATGTGTGTGTGTGTGTGTGTGTGTGTTATTGAAATATAGAGCCTGAGTAAGAAATAGTCTAAATCTCTGGCTATGGTACATTCTGTGTCATAGGAGAATAACAGATTTTAGAAGCAAACACACTTGGAATTGAACCCTGATACTATCATTAACCACTCTTTAACCTTGGGCAATATCTCTGATGTTTCTAAGTCCCTGTTGTCATCTGTTAGTATACAGTAATGCCACTCTTTCAGATTTTCCAATTTGTTGGTGTAAGGATTTCGAATATAAAATATCAAATAATCCAGATGACCCCAACATTTTAGTTCTATGTGGTCTTAAGTTTTAGATTCACTCCTGGAATATTTCAACATTTCAATAAAGCTATGTGGGGCTTCAGTTCCCAAGTAGGCACCAACTTTCAAGAAGGATATGATGCTTGTGATTCCTTCTATAATGACATTTTTAATGCAATAGATACTTGATTATGAGAAGAAAAAGGGAAATGCTGAATCTATGTATGAGTACAGCTGAAATATTTTCACTTCAGAATTTTAACATAGATTATATCTTATGGGCTGGATTCATATTGTTTGTGTGAAAATTCTTGAGTTCATTTTCTTAGTTCTTCAGTTAGCATACAACCTATTAAGTTCAGATGAAATTTCCTTTTTTTAAATACTCATGAACTAATTAAGTTGTTTTCCTGATGTAGTTTAGGCTGATTCTATTTTCCTGATAGAGTGTAATTCTAGACTTTCTAGCAAATTAAGTTGACTTGGAGAGAAATCAAATGTATGATTCAACAAGAAAACAATTCTTAACAAAAATCTTATAAACTCTTAGAATTTTTACAAGTAAGTAGCAGAAATTTGAAACCAATGAGCACATACCATGACTCCGCATTTACAGAAAATTAAAACTAATGTGATTGAAAATCTGACTCACCATATGAGTGGATAATAACCATATTAATTCCTTAAAGGTTTTATTTACTTATTTGACAAGTGGAGAGAGAGAGAGAGGGGGAGAGATCACAAGTAAGCAGATAGGCAGGCAGAAAAAGAGGAGGAAACATGTTCCCTGCTTAGCAGAGAGCCCAATTCAGGACTCGATCCCAGGACCCTGACACGATGACCTGAGCTGAAGGCAGAGGCTTAACCCACTGAGCCACCCAGGCACTCCAACAACTTTAATTTTTCATCAGATATAACTTTAATGGGGCAATGATTTCCTTAATTAATCTTTTATTTGAATATAGGTGGCATGGACAAAGCTCTAGTTCTCACCATATTTCATGAATCACTTCTAGGTATATGTATTCTTTTCTTAAAATTTTAAATTCCAAAATCATATATGGCAGTCATATTTGACTCCTCCATATCTGTCAAACTCAAAAACAATAGGACCATTATTAAAATAAATGAGTATATATCATGCTGGAAAGAAAGAAAGGGAGCTACCAACAAACAAGAAACTGAAATAAATTCACCACCAAAAAAGTAAAAAAAGTAAAAAAAGGAAAGTAGTGGGTTAGTAGCACCTATAATTCTTGATTATCATTAGAAATAGAGCTAAGGTCAGAGGTTGACTTCACCTGGTGAGGCCTATGGCTGCTTCAGGAAGTTGTAGTTCAAAAACTGTAGGCAGTGCTGCAAATATGTGTTACAGTAAACTTAATCACGATATATTTAAGAAAATTCAAACTAATGAAAGATTTAAAAATTCAACCAATGGAATGTGCACTCAAAGAAACAGAGTTAATACAACACTTAGATCCTGTCTGTATAATGAACATATTTAATGTGTCAGAAAAATAAAGTGAGGACTTACATCCTTGGAAATAAGAATAGGAGATTGTAAAAGATAGAAAGGTGATGCTGGGAAAGAAGTAAGTTCAATGTGTGTTTGTAATTGCTGAAATGTACTTTTGTCATTTAAAAGGGAATGTCAAAAAATGGTCCTCACTGGGTTTCATTCTTATCTCCCTTCTCCACCTCTTTCTCTTAAATTCTAAGTTCCTTTTCTTTGTTGTTTTCTTCCTTTAGTTAGTTTTTGTTGTTGTTTTGGTTTTATTTTGGTCTGAAACTGAAATCCTCTTCATTCATTCATTAGGAGATTCCATGAATTCGCATGAATTTGCCTCTGTGAGTTATATAGACTCTCACTTTCTTATCCTATATTTTGAACGTATAAATAAACAAAAGTTAAATATGGCGAATTAGACCCAAATGCTTTAGGTTGAGATTTCTGCTACTTCCTATGCAGCACAATCCTCTAATTCTTTGATGTCAGCCTCAATTTTAAGTAGTTATTCCATTTCCCTATTTCCTCCAACTTGCTCTTCTGAAGACAATGCTTCCTCTGCAGTCCCCTTAAGTAAAACACTGTGTTTTTACAAAACACAGGTTTAGGTTCCACTTCAGACTAATTCTCACCTATGAGCTTGTGAAATCTCTTTTTATTTCCCCATCTATATTGCCCTCCCTTCTTGTTTCTGGAGAGTATTAACTTGTCTTATGAAATCCACATTCAGGGAAGACTTTGGTTCGTGGTCCACAGACTGCTCCATTCCTGCTGCATCTCAGTGTGAATAAAATCTTCTCCAGTATTACACATCCATCTAATCACACCTTCTTTCAGTCACCCTAATGTCCCCTAACTCCTCCACTTCCATTGGAAACATCCTATCTTCCAACCCCAACATAATATCTTCCAGACTGCTTAATAATTTTTCTTTCTTTGGCCTTATTGAGCTTCTCAACTCATGGGTTTCTCATTTTTCTCATTACCCATCACCAACTCCTTATTTTACTTCCATCAATATTTGGCTTAGACTCCATATTCTCTTATTTCAGTCACTGTCTTCCAAACCTGAAACTCTGCCTCTGTCACAATGAGCCCAAATGTTCTCCATGTGTCTACCCGGGCAAGTGACCATTGTTAAAGTAGACTACACAACCCAATTGGAGTGAGACTTTCCACAATTTTTGTCCACCAAAATAAACACTACTTAAATTTTAAGTGACATTTCTCTGTTTGACTAATTGTCTTACATTCCACAAAAACAATTTCAGTTCTTTCCATTTTATGCAGACTCCCAGTCTCTCCCACTTCACCACACCAAGCAATTTCAGAAGTCTCTTACTTTCCACAGGAAGTAAAACCCAGCATTCTGGAACTCCTTCAACCTCCCTCTGCTTAACATAAATACCTCTGTGAATCACCAGCCATCCTCCTTTTTCCCATGTTTGAAATGGAGAAAATATTCTTTCTCAAGAGCTGCCTAGTACTTCCATTTTCTTTACATTTCTTCATTATTTAACCCTCTCCAATCCAATTTATTGAATTGAAAGTGGCAGAACCACTTCCATAAAACTATATTGGCTAAGGAAACCTTTGGAATCTCAATTTAATATGTTACTTAATTTCTCAGTAGTATGATCCTGTGTTCCATAATACAATCCTATTAGCTTTCTTCTTACCATTTCTTTACTACTTAGTCTTGTCTCTTCACTTTTTTTAATCTACAAGATCTCTAAATATTATAGTTCTTAAGTATTTTCCTACTCTCTTATCTTAGCCTAAACTTCCTATACACATTCATTTCCAGAACATCAATCAGTAGGTACAAACTGAAAGTTTTTGTATTTATTCATTGAGACAAGACTTTTTTTCTGAGTTATAGATCTACACAATTATTTGCCTATTTGACATTTACACTTGGAGATTTTTACAAGCATTTCATAATTTACACAGTGCAAACTGAACTCATGATTATTTATTCCCCTATGTCTTCTTGCTTTCCATAGTGTTCCATATGGGAGGACTCTAAAGAGGTTCTCAAGTCAGAAATATGGAAGCCTTTCATGACACTGTTCCCCCTAACAACTTTATTATGTCTTACTATTTTACTTCCCCATCACTGGAAATCATCATTCCTTCCCTACTCATCTATCTCCTGAAGTACTTCAATAACTTTGCAAATAGTTTTCTTTTATTCACATTTTTGTCTCACTAATGGAGTAACAATTGAGGGAATGTATGACTTATTCCAATTATCAGTGTTGGAACAATTTACATCTTACATAGACATTAATTCTTACTCTCAAATCAGGGATCAATTTATTTCTTTGGACACTTAACAAATATTATAGCCCTAGGCCTCCTTTCTTAGTATTATGTAACTATAGGGATGATTATTAAATTAATTCATGAAGTTCCTCCCTCTCATATCTTAACACACTCTGTATAGTGTGAGACAGACGTGGACATTTGTGTATTACCAGGATGGAGGTGTTTGACATTTGCCAAGGTCCATGTTGTAAGGGTCAGGATTATATCTTCTATGACAGAAATAATAGTTTTAAGACCATGATTAGGGAATTGGTCTAGTAGAAATTGCAGGTTAAACAAATAGTATCTTTTCACATAAGTTCTAGCTCTGCTTCTGACTGTCAGTGTTTCCATATAGGTTTATGGAACTGACGGTTATTTGTCATTTCTGTATAGATGTTAATATGCTCAGCTGGAGCAGGATTTAGCAGTCTGACAATTTTTGAAATTTGTGGATCTCTAACTTGGTATCCTGGGTAATTCTTTGGATGGTGGTCCTGTTTTACCTTGTCCTCACTCCCCCTAAAAATGGAGTCATCTCTGAGATACATGCTTGGTGATTGTGCACTTGATTCGTGATGATACTTTTAGTACTAAGTACTTGTTAGGCTGTTTTTCTATTTCATGGTACCACCTAATTTCTATGTCTTTATTATTGCTTTCATTCCTGATCCTGGAGTGGTTAGCTTTATTCATTTCCTCATGGAGCTTATGTTCCCACGTGCAGGGCTCATGGAACTGTGTGTCTGTTTCTTTTGATCCGATTAAGATGATACTCACCCAATATAGAAAACTGGAAATTCTACTAAAGTATTCAGTCACAAGCCATACAGCAAGAATATACATATATATTCATAGTCACGTAGAGGACTAGCATTGAATTGAGGTAAAAAAGTTAAAGTTTGGATTTTAGGAAGATTTTGAAATCCCTTCATGCTTTTTTAAAAGATTTTATTTATTTATTTGACAGATAGTGATCACAAGTAGGCAGAGAGGGAGGCAGAGAGAGAGGAAGGGAAGCAGGCACCCCACTGAGCAGAGAGCCCGATGTGGGGCTTGATTCCAGGAACCTGGGATCATGACCTGAGCTGAAAGCAGAGGATTTAGCCCACTGAGACACTCAGGTGTCCCCCCTTGATGCTTTGATAAATAAATATACTGATATAAAATCTTGAACAAAATTGTTACTGCTACTTTTTGACCAAATGAAATAAATATGAATTTAACCTGTGAAGGGGAGAAAAGACTCACATGGTAACCTATTCAATATACAGGTTATAAAATCATAATAATATTGTTCATATTTTATCAAAATATTTTTCAAAGTTAATACATTATCTATCTTCCAAATTTTTATTTAAATTTCCGTTAGTTAGCATTCATTGTAACAATAGTTTCATGTGAACTTATTGAGTCATCACTTACAAACACCACCTGGTGCTCATCACAAGTGACCTTCTTAATTACCTTCACCTATTTAACCCACCCCCCAACTCACCACCCCTCTGGTAACCATCAATTTATTCTGTTAAGAGCATATTTATCAGCTTTCTTTCTTTGACTCTTTGACTGAATACAAACAGTCTACACTTTACAAAGATGGGTTCCGTGGAGAAAATGGAACCCTCTTAAACTGTTGGTGGGAATGCAAGTTGGTACAGCTGCTTTGGAAAACAGTGCAGAGATTACTTAAGAAATTAAAAATAGAGCTTCCCTATAACCATGCAATTGCACCCAAAGATACAGATGCAGTGAAAAGAAGGGCCATCCATACCCCAATGTTTATAGCAGCAATGGCCACGGTCGCCAAACTGGAAAGAACCAAGATGCCATTTTATGGAGGAATGGATAAGAAAGATGTGGTCCATGTACACTATGGAGTTTTATGCCTCCATCAGAAAGGATGAATACCCAACTTTTGCAGCAACATGGACGGGACTGGAAGAGATTATGGTGAGTGAAATAAGTCAAGCAGAGAGAGTCAATTATCATATGGTTTCACTTATCTGTGGGAGCATAAGAAATAACACAGAGGACATGGGGAGATGGAGAGCAGAAGGAGTTGAGGGAAATTGGAGGGGGAGATGAACCGTGACAGACTGAGGATTCTGAAAAAAATCTGAGGGTTTTGAAGTGGCAGGGTGTGGGAAGTTGGGTGAACCTGGTCCTGGGTATTATGGAGGGCACTTTTACATGGAACACTGGGTGTGGTGCATAAGCAATAAATTCTGGTACACTGAAAAGATATTAAAAAATAAAAATTAACAAGTTATGGAATGAAGAATTTATGGGAATAAAGGGTAAAACATAAGGAAAAGAAAAAATAGATTTTAAAATTTAAAATACATACAAAATTGCATACCAAAATCCAAAATGAAATCATATAATCCAACATAAAAAAGGAATTTAAATAATGCAAAGGTAAGTGAAGGAATCTAAGCAACAAATTGTTATTGTGTTGTTATTTAAAGAATGAAAGAATATTTTAACTGAATCCTACAGTGACACTTTAGGAGGAATTTAGGTTAACATGGAATATTTGTTAATGGGAGAACTTATTTGGGGCCAAGGCTTATTTATTGAAGGAATGTTTATCCTCCTGTCAAATACTGTCATACCCCTCAACTGATATGGCATAAACTTACTGTGTTTATTCCATGATTTTTTTTATAGAATAGAATATACTCTTTTTTCCACCCCACCAGGCGAGATCCCAAACACGTATTAGAATACAAGTAATGAAGTAAGTCTGCTTCTGATGGAATTAACACAGATTTTAGCCACCTCCCTCTATTATATTTTTCTGCCAAGATCTGCTTCCTCCATCCATTTTCTGGAACATTTTACTATATATCTGCTTTGTTTAAAAAGGACTCACCTGGGGCACCTGGGTGGCTCAGTGGGTTAAGCCTCTGCCTTTGGCTCCGGTCATGCTCTCAGGGTCCTGGGATCAAGCCCCACATCAGGCTTTCTGCTCAGCAGGGAGCCTGCTTCCCTCCCTCTCTCTGTCTGCCTCTCTGCCTACTTGTGATCTCTCTCTCTGTGTCAAATAAATAAATAAAATCTTTAAAAAAAGGACTCACCTATTTCTTGGGGTAAATTATGTTTCCTCTCCTACTTTACCACTAGGGCTAACTGAATATTGTGCAAAATATCCAAATGGAGCTTACAACGTGAACACTGCTTTGGAACTACACCAGCTTTTCCTGCGTATTAGCTGCTCTTCTAATGGTTGTCTAATTCTTCAAATCACTGTTTGAATTATGGCCATTTTAGACCTACAGATGGATAAATTCAGATGTTTCACACAGGAATTTGGAGAATTAATTTTCCAAACTGAAAAGACTTACTATATCCTAGAAGATGAAAGTTATTAATGATTTTGTGTGGTTTAGTAAGACCCAAAGATGGGAAATGGGGTTAATATGTATACTTTCAAAGGAATAGTCTGAAACATTTTAGTTTTATTTCTGATTTCCTCAATAATTTAACTTGCTTTATGTTCCATCCACTTATCAAAAAAGGTAATCTGTAATCCATTCATTGGACTTTGTCTTTTGGCCCAGTGGTGGGGAGAAAGTTCTAGCCCTGTTATCTTCCCTGTGAATCTCAGAGCTGCTTCATTTGAATTCAGTAATGATTCCAAGTTCATTTTATTTCCTTATGGAACAAAGTAGGATAAACTCAGATAAAATGTTCTTTCATCATTTAAAAGGGGCCATACCTCCCTCTCAATGCAATTTTTAGGAAATAGATTAAATACTGCCCTAATTTGTGCTTTCTTTCTGCCCTTGGAGCAATGCACAAAGAATAGGGAAGAATCTGAAGAATCTGTAGCTCAATTTCATTAGATCATGGGAGAAAAGATCATGATTCACCTCATCACCCTTTTTTATTGTTGTTGTTTTTATTTGTTCTTTTGTTTTTGGGTCTCTGTTAATGCTCCATGGAATAGGAATACAGCGATGCCAGTGCCAAATATGGTTTTAGATTTCATTTTCATTAACAGCTTGGTTTCCCTATTTAAAGAAAGTAACTAAACTGCTGGGAAGAAAAGTGTTGACCAAGGTATGTAGCATGTTCAGCAAACTTTTATTGGATGTATGATACTATATTAAAGACACATTTCCTTTTTTGTAATATAAGATTTAACTTCACACTGAGACAACATTTTCTTCCAAGAGATCTTAGCATGAACCTCACATTTTCCTACCAGCTCCATAGGGAGAAAACCATTCTTGTACCTGTATCTGTCAGAATTTGTACTTAAGTAGGGTGACAACATGGTTATTGTTCAAATACAGACACTTGGGAGAGGAAAACATAATAGTGTTAATAATTAAATAAGGCATAAATAGAGGTGTTTCATGTAAATAAAGATACACATGACAGTAGAATTAAAAATAAAATAGGCCAGGGGCGCCTGGGTGGCTCAGTGGGTTAAGCTGCTGCCTTCGGCTCAGGTCATGGTCTCGGGGTCCTTGGATCAAGTCCCACATCTGGCTCTCTGCTCAGCGGAGAGCCTGCTTTCCTTCCTCTCTCTCTTCCTGCCTCTCTTGTGATTTCTCTCTATCAAATAAATAAATCTTTAAAAAAAATAAAATAAAATAGGCCAAATGGGGGGGAGTCAAGATGGCGGGGAAGTAGGCGGAGGTGCCATTTCAACCTGTACCCTAAAGTGAGCTGATTACCTACCAAAGAACTCCGACCACCCATGAAATCAGCGTGAGATCAGAATCATACATGCCTGGATCTCTACAGGAGCAGAAGATGCCAGTGGCAAGTAAAGCAGAGTGGGAACAACGGACAGATATTGGAAGATAAACAAAAGAGGGATGGAGCCACCAGAGGTGACCAATTGGAAAGTAATACCCCAATACGAGAGTGCCCTGCGTCTGGGGACCAGCATTAACTTGGAGTCTGGTTGAAAGCACTCAAAAAACAAAGAGCAAAGGATCATGGTGGGGGATAGTGGGAATCTGGGCACTTAGGGACAGGGACCTAAGTCCGGGGACTCAGGACAGCCTCCCCTGGCACTGAGCCAGAGAGAGTGCGGTGGAGAAATCAGGTCTCTGTCCCTGAGCCGCCAGTGCAACTGAGCCACCTGTGCACCTGAGAAACAGTGGGGTCAAGCTCCCGTGAGGGGCTGGGAGCTTGGCCAGATGGCAATCCTGAAACGGGCACATCCCACACCCGCCCATGGGAGAGGTGCTCATAGGTGCTAGCCTGGAGCTCTGGCATCTGGAAAAACAAGACATTCCCAGCCCTGGACAGCAGAAAAATCTCAGTGTGCGATCTCTACTTGGAACCTCTCTGGAGGTCTGAAGCTGCCTAGACAGCCTCCGCTGCCTTGGTATTGGGTAAAATGAGGAGTTCTTGAATCCCCAGCTGGGGCTTCTCTCTGAAAGGGAGGTCGGGGTGCAGTTTTCTCTCCTCCAAAACTCCAAAAACCATCAAAAGCTGTCAAGGCGAGAGAAAAGAGATGAAAGAACATAAAAACCCCCAGAGAACAAAAGGCTGAAAAAAAGAGTTTCCTCAGAGCCTACCCCCTTGAGGAGAGCAGGAGGACCTAACTCAGTGAAAACACATGTGGCAGGCCCCTGCCCCAGAAAATCAACGAGGAAGGAAGAAAAAAAAAAAGAGGACTACAAGAGAACAATCACCACTTCTTCATAAATACAACTTTTATTTTTAACTCTTTACCAATATTCTGGTTCTTTTTCTTAATACATACAGATAATTTTAACCTATTTACCATCACAATGAGATGTCCAGTACATCAAATTCTTTAATAACCTTCTAACCTAAACATTTTGATACAGACACCCGTGTTTTTCTTTTGCTTTTCTATTTTTTAAATTCTTTTTAAAATTTAACTTAGTTTAGTCTAGTTTATTCTTTTTAATTTTTATGTTATACTATACATATAGAGTTAAATTTCAAGGTAATCCCCTTTCCCCAATCAATGCTACCCCTATAGGCAAACCAGTTTCTAATCCCCCTGTAACTTAGGAATGTTGAGTCCCTTAAAAAAATCCAGATACATCCAGTAAGAATCAAAATAAACTTCCTCACCCACACTGAGAATTTATAACCACTCCCCCAATTTTTCCTTCTGCCTGTGTTTCTGTGAATTTGTGTTTGTCCTGATAATATATAAATCTTATACATGGGGTTCTTTCTGATGAGGTTCTTCATTTTTTTGTGCTTATATAAATATATATTTTTCTCTTATATACTTTTATCAGTCTTTTTGTTTGTCTGATTTTGTTTGTATACTTCATAAATCTTACCTTGGGGCCCATTTGGGTTGAGCCTTCTCTTTTATCTTCCCTTTTTTTCCTATCTCTCTCTCTCTTTTTCCTTTTCATTTTTTTCTTTCTTCTTCTCTCTTTCTTTTTCTTTTCTTTTTTCTCTCATTTGGGTGGGGAACACTGATTGCACAGAAGCGTTCCAGGGTGCACCTTGACTGCACCACGATCGATACATCCAGCTGCATCTGTTCAGTCATCTCTTACCAAAATGACTAGGAGGAGGAATACCCATCAGAAGAAAAATAAAGAGGATGGACCTTCTGCAACTGAGATAATGGCTATCAACATAGACAATATGTCAGAAAAGGAAATCAGACTAAAAATTATCCAGGCAATAGCTAGGTTGGAGAAAGCCATGGATGACCAAAGAATTGATTAGGGCAGAACTGAAAGCCACCAGGGATGATGTTCACAATGTTAGGGCAGAACTGAAAGCCACCAGGGATGATGTTCAAAATGCTCTCAATGAGTTCCAATCTAATCTAAATTCTCTAAAAGCTAGGGTAACTGGGACAGAAGATAGCATTAGTGATTTGGCGGACAAACAGATAGAGAGAAAGGATCAGGAGGAATCCTGGAACAAACAGTTCAGAAGCCATGAAAACAGAATCAGGGAAATAAATGATGCCATGAAACTTTCCAATGTCAGAATCATTGGAATCCTTGAAGGGGAGGAAAAAGAAAGAAGTCTAGAAGATATAGTGAAGAAGTTGTCTATGAAAATTTCCCAATCTCACGAATGGAAACAACGTTCATGTACGAGAGGCAGAGAGATTTCCTCCCAAGATTTTAGATTCTCAAAGTCCTCACAACAACTTATAGTTAAAATGAGGAATTATGTTTCAAGACAGACCCTCTTAAAAGCAGCTAGGACAAAGAAGCTACTTTCATACAGAGGAAAGCCCATTAGAATAACGTCAGACATTTCCACAGAGACCTGGCAAGCCAGGAAGGGCTGGCAAAATATATTCAGAGTACTGAATGAGAAGAACATGCAGCCAAGAATACTCTATCCAGCAAGACAGACATTTAAAATGGATGGAGAGATAAAGTGTTTCCAAGACCAGCAAGACTTAAAAGACTATGCAACCACCAAGCCAACACTGCAGGAAATATTAAGGGGGGGTCGTATAAAAGAGAAAAAAATCCTAAGAATATCATTGAACAGAAATATAGAAACAATCTACAGACAGAAAGACTTCAAAGGCAACACAATGTCAATAAAAACCTATCTCTCAATAATCACTCTCAATGTGAATGGTCTAAATGCGGCCATAAAATGACACAGGGTTGCAGATTGGATAAAACGACAGGACCCCTCCATATGTTGTCTACAAGAGACCCATTTTGAACTTAAGGATACACCTAGCCTCAAAGTGAAGGGATGGAGAAGCATTGTTCATGCCAATGGGCTTCAAAAGAAGGACTGGGTTGCGATTCTCATATCAGATAAATTAGATATTAAACTAAAGACTGTAGTCAGAGATACAGAAAGACACTACATAATTTTTAAAGGGACTATCCACCAAGATGATCTAACAATTGTGAATATCTATGCCCCCAATATGGGAGCACCCAATTACATAAGAAAACTATTAATCAAGATAAAGAGTCATATTGATATGAATAAAATAATAGTAGGAGATCTTAATACACCTCTCTCAGAAATAGACAGATCATCGAAGCAGAAAATTAATAAAGAAATAAGAGCATTGAATGAAACATTGGACCACATGGACCTCATAGACATATACGGAACATTCCACCCTAAAACAACAGAGCACGCATTCTTCTCAAGTGCACATGGAACCTTCTCCAGAATAGACCACATACTGGGTCACAAAGCAGGACTCAACCGATACCAAAAGACTGACATTATTCCCTGCGTATTCTCAGATCACAATGCTTTGAAACTGGAACTCAATCACAAGGAAAAGTTCAGAAGGAACTCAAACACCTGGAAGCTAAAGACCACCTTGCTTAAGAATGCTTGGATCAAGCAGGAGATCAAAGATGAACTTAAACAATTCATGGAAAAAAAAGAGAATGAAGACAGTTTGGTCCAAAACCTATGAGATACAGCAAAGGCGGTTCTAAGGGGGAAAACGTAGCCATCCAAGCCTCCCTCAAAAGCACTGAAAAATCCAGAATACACAAGCTGTCTCTACACCTTAAAGAACTGGAAAATCAACAACAAATCAAACCAACTCCACATGCAAGAAGGGAAATAATCAAGATTAGAGCAGAGGTCAATGAGGTAGAAACAAGAGATACAGTAGAACGTATCAATGAAACTAGAAGCTGGTTTTTGAAAGAATCAATAAGATCGATAAACCATTGGCCACACTAATCCAAAAGAAAAGAGAGAAAGCCCAAATTAATAAAATTATGAATGAAAAGGGAGAGATCACAACTAAAACCAAAGAAGTAGAAACAATCATCAGAAATTATTACCAACAGTTATATGCCAATAAGCTAAGCAACCTAGATGAAATGGATGCATTCCTGGAAAACTACAAACTCCCAAAAATGGAACCAGGAAGAAATAGAGAACCTGAATATACCGATATCTCCTAATGAGATTGAAGCAGTGATCAAAAGACTCCCCAAAAACAAGAGCCCAGGACTTGACGGATTCCCTGGGGAATTCTACCAAACTTTCAAAGAAGAAATAACACCATATCTCTTGAAGCTGTTCCAAAAAATTGAAGCAGAAGGAAGACTTCCAGACTCTTTTCATTAAGCCAGCATTACATTGATCCCCAAACCAGGCAAAGACCCTACCAAAAAGGAGAATTTCAGACCATATCTCTGATGAATATGGATGCTAAGATTCTCAACAAGATCCTAGCAAACAGGATCCAGCAGCACGTTAAAATTATTATCCACCATGACCAGGTGGGATTCATCCCTGGGTTACAAGGTTGGTTCAACATTCGCAAATCAATCAATGTGATAGGACAAAGCAATAAGAGAAGAGAGAAGAACCACATGGTCCTCTCAATTGATGCAGAAAAAGCATTTGACAAAATCCAGCATCCGTTCCTGATGAAAACGCTTCAAATATAGGGATAGAGGGAACATTCCTGAACTTCATAAAATCTCTCTATGAAAGACCCACAGCAAATATCATCCTCAATGGAAAAAAGCTTGCAGCCTTCCCGTTGAGATCAGGAACACGACAAGGATGCCCACTCTCACCACCCTTGTTTAACATAGTATTAGAAGTCCTATCAACAGCTAGAGAAATAAAATTTATCCAAATTGGCAATGAACAAGTCAAACTCTCTCTCTCTCTTCACAAATGACATGATTCTTTACATGGAAAACCCCAAAGACTCCACCCCCAAACTACTGGAACTCATACAGCAATTCAGTAACGTGGCAGGATACAAAGTCAATGTACAGAAATCAGTGGCTTTCTTATACACTAACAATGAAAATACAGAAAGGGAAATTAGAGAATCAATTCCATTTACTATAGCACCACGAACCATAAGATACCTGGGAATAAACCTAACCAAAGAGGTAAAGGACCTGTACTCGAGGAATGACAGAACACTCATGAAAGAAACTGAAGAAGACACAAAAAGATGAAAGAGCGTTCCATGCTCTTGGATTGCAAGAATAAACATTGTTTAAATGTCTATACTGCCTAGAGCAATCTATACTTTTAATGCCATTCCGATCAAAATTCTAACGGTATTTTTCAAAGATCTTGAGCAAATAATCCTAAAATTTGTATGGAATCAGAAGAGACCCCGAATTGCTAAGGAATTGTTGAAAAACAAAAACAAAACTGGTGGCATAACGTTACCCGATTTCAAGCTTTACTACAAAGCTGTCATCACCACGACAGTGTGGTACTGGCATAAAAACAGACACATTGACCAGTGGAACAGAGTGGAGAGCCCAGATATGGACCCTCAACTCTATGGTCAAATAATCTTTGACAAAACAGGAAAAAATATACAATGGAAAAACGACAGTCTCTTCAAGAATTGGTGCTGGGAAAACTGGACAGCAATATGTAGAAGAATGAAACTCGACCATTCTCTTACACCATACAGAAAGATAAATTCGAAATGTATCAAAGAACTCAACGTGAGAAAGGAATCCATCAGAATCCTAGAGGAGAACATAGGCAGTAACCTTTTCTGTATCAACCACAGCAACATCTTTCAAGATATGTCTCCAAAGGCCAAGGAAAGAAAAGCGAAAATGAACTTTTGGGACTTCATCAAGATCAAAAGCTTCTGCACAGCAAAGGAAACAGTCAACAAAACAAAGAGGCAACCCACGGAATGGGAGAAGATATTTGCAAATGACAGTACAGACAAAAGGTTGATATCCAGGATCTATAAAGAACTTCTCAAACTCAATACACACATAACAGATAATCATATCAAAAAATGGGCAGAAGATATGAAAAGACACTTCTCCAACGAAGACATACAAATGGCTGTCAGACACATGAAAAAATGTTCATCATCACTAGCCATCAGGGAGATTCAAATTAAGACCACATTGAGATACCACCTGACACCAGTTAGAATGACCAAAACTAGCAAGACAGGAAACAACGTGTGTTGGAGAGGATGTGGAGAAAAGGGAACCCTCTTACACTGTTGGTGGGAATGTAAATTAGTGCAGCCACTTTGGAGGACTGTGTGGAGATTCCTGAAGAAATTAATAATAGAGTTCCCTAAGACCCTGCAATTGCACTGCTGGGTATTTACCCCAAAGATACAGATGTAGTGAAAAGAAGGGCCATCTGTACCCCAATGTTTATTGAAACAATGGCTATGGTCGCCAAACTGTGGAAAGAACCAAGATGCCCTTCAACGGATAAATGGATAAGGAAGATGTGGTACATATACACAATGGAGTATTATGCCTCCATCAGAAAGGATGAATAGCCAACTTTTGTAGCAACATGGACGGGACTGGAAGAAATTATGCTCAGCAAAATTTGTCAAGCAGAGATGGTCAAGTATCATATGGTCTCACTTATTTGTGGAGCATAACAAATAACATGGAGGACATAGGGAGATGGAGAAGAGAGGGAGTTGAGGGAAACTTGAAGGGGAGATGAACCATGAGAGACTATTGACTCTGAAAAACAACCAGGGGGTTTTGAAGGGGCGGGGGGTGGGAGGTTGAGGAACAAGGTGGTGGGTAATAGGGAGGGAACGTACTGCATGGAGCACTGGGTGTGATGCCAAAACAATGAACACTGATATGCTGTAAATAAACAAAACAAAACAAAACAAAACACAAAGATCCTTAAAAAATAATAGAGAAGTATCTTTAGTGTCAATACCCAGTAGTTCAATGGCTGGGTCGTAGGGTAGTTCTATTTTCAACATTTTGAGGAACCTCCATGCTGTTTTCCAGAATGGTTGCACCAGCTTGCATTCCCACCAACAGTGTAGGAGGGTTCCCCTTTCTCCGCATCCTCGCCAGCATCTGTCATTTCCTGGCTTGTTAATTTTAGCCATTCTGACTATTGTGAGGTGATTTCTAATTGTGGTTTTTATTTCTATTTCCCTGATGCCAAGTGATGTGGGAGACTTTTTCATGTGTCTGTTTGCCATCTGGATATCTTCTTTGCAGAAATGTCTGTTCATTTCCTCTGCCCATTTCTTGATTGGATTATTTATTGTTTGGGTGTTGAGTTTGATATGTTCTTTATAGATTTTAGATACTAGCCCTTTATCTGATATGTCGTTTGCAAATATCTTCTCCCATTCTGTCAGTTGTCTTTTGGTTTTGTTGACTGATTCCTTTTCCGTGCAAAAACTTTTGATCTTGATGAAATCCCAATAGTTCATTTTTGGCCTTGCTTCCCTTGCTTTTGGTGATGTTTCTAGGAAGAAGTTGCTGCATCTCAGTTCGAAGAGGTTGCTGCCTGTGTTCTCCTCAAGGATTTTGATGGATTCCTTTCTCACATTATTTCTAATTTCTTCAGCCACCTACTGAGTAATAGAAACATTATAACTACAGAAACTGTATGTATTTTGAACTTATAAGTATTTCCTAACTGCAGTAATACTTGTTTTATTTTTTTCTTGTTTATTGATGCTGCTTTGGGAAGAAATCCTTAAAGAGGTACTTACTGGATTAACTCAGCTATTCTCCCAGGCTGACAAGTCATTATCTTGTCTACTTTTTTTTTTTTAATTTTGAGAAATATTTCTTGAAGTTTCCATTTGAGAAAGACTGGAGACAATATTATGTCAGGTTCCTCTTGTCACCTGTTAATATGTTTGAAAGAATACTCTGGGATATAATTTTATTAGTCTAACAATATCCGTGAAATTATTCTTACAATGTGATTGGTAAAAGCATAAGTAAACAGAGGCACTGAAGGATAAACAGGTCCTTAATTAAGTTCCACAAATACGAAATGCCATTTCTGTGCAGTGCACTCTACTGGGTGCTAGCTCTGTAGGTAGAGATATATATGAAAAAGTCCTAGCCCTTATGTAGTTCATAATTCAATGGTAAATAATAGTCCCTTATAATTTTCATGATTTATACCTTTCAAAGATCTTTTAAACTGAAAATAAGTGAATAGCTTAAAATTTATTTATGCATTATTCATAACTAGCTGGTCCCTTTGACATTGGTCAGAAGGAGTGTTAACCATTGTTAAAATCATACATCTCTCCTCCTCCTCTTCCTTCAAGGCTAAGAACTGTGGATGCTCAAAGCATCTCAAGGGCAAATCCAAAAGCCTCTGTGAAGCATGCCTCCTTCCTTATTCCCCAAGGGCAACTGGCAGGTTGATTCAGACCAACTATAACCTTCTCTGAAACTTATGAAAATCAGACCGGGAGTTTCACACGAGGCTATGTCCTTTATGTAGTGCCCCAAATTTCTCCTCCTCCTCCTCCCCTTTCTTCTTCTTCCTCCTCCCCTTCTTCTTCTTGTTCTTCCTCCACTTCTCCTTCTCCTTCTCCTTCTCCTTTTCCTCCTCCTCCTCCTCCTCCTCCTCCTCCTCCTCCTCCTCCTCCTTCTTCTTCTTCTTCTTGGTATAAAAGCATAAACACCTTTTCTTTTTTAAAAGTAAATTTTACACCCAGTGCAGTGCTTGAACTGAAAGACCCTGAGATAAAGAGTCACATGTTGTACTGACTGAACCAGCCAGGGTAACCCTAAATTTCTGGATATACATTCTTACTCTCCTATGATCACCATCTGGCATATCATAATCAAACATGTGTGGTGTTTTTCATCTCTTTTTCTATGTAATTTCTTTTCTCATCAGTCATTTTCACTATTTCACTATGACTAGAAGAGTAAATACTTGTGAAATCTGTGAGGGAATGAGTGAGTGAATGAATGAATGAATTAAAAATGCTTTACCCTTTCTGCCATCCCCTGAAGGGCATTTCCCAACTGTGTTTGCTATCTGTGCTATTGTCTTTCAATCATGCCCCAAACTGTGATTGCAGTTGACTCATCCCCTCAACCCCCAACCTGTCGAGGAGTGTCTCCAGAAGCTATCTGTTGTCTGTTGTCTCCTCACATTTCACATGCTTGGAGGAGTGCTTTCTGTAATTTTGTGTTCTTTGGAATACTCCATATCACAGTGACTTCTAGTAGCTGCCTAGAAATACGTCTAAACCTTTCATTTAAATTCTTCAATTTTGTTTTACTATTTCAGTGTTGCATTCCCATCCCCCCTTCTGAGTCTTTAGATTTTGAAATTCTACCCTCACTGAAGTCTACAGAAGTCTTTGAGCACTTTGCGTCTATCACCGTGTCTAATTCTCACTGTCACTTTAGGATGTACACATAAGAAAACAGATTCCAGTGGGGTGGTCAGTGGCTCAGCCCTGCAGCTGAGATGGTTGAACCTGATTTCAAAGGGGTCTGTTTCTGCCAAAGCAGATGTTTTTCCACCCTGCTGTGCATCACCACCTGGCCCAGTTTTTGCCCCCTTCTGGCTTCATGTATTTGAGAGAACAAAACACTGACTGATGAAATGCTTTGAAATATATCACCCTCTCATAAGAAGTACGAACGATCCTGTTAAGTTTTCTTGCCCTTGTTTTGCCATGAGGACTTTCAAATGACTCCTTAATGAAGGAGCTGCATGCAGTGGTGGGAACTGTCATGTGCACACATGGATTGGCACTTTGCAATGCTTAATTATACATGTCTTGCTTCCCAATATTGTTCAAATCCCCTCTGGTTATTTTCATCTTCTGTTCTCTTATTTTTGCTGCACTAATGACATTATTCATCTTCTTCCTCTCCAAAGCAAGTCAAGCATTACCAGTAGCTTGGCCTGCACTTTGACGTTTTCAATATCATCTCCTTCTGTCTCATTTGATGGCACTATTCCTCTTGCCAAAGCTTTCCTGGAGAACCCTTTATAGATTTTAAATATTCTCGTCTTTGGTTTGTCTGCTACTGTCAAATGAGTTATCTGCAGAAGGCACTTCGGCTTACTAATTAACCTTCGATAGCAAATCTTTTTCACATCATTTCCATTTGTCTTCTCTCTGATTTGTTAGTTATTTTCTTTTGAGAGGGTCTACAGAGCACACATGAAAATAAAGGACTATGTGGGTAGACTTGCCTCCTGCTGCTTGTCACATTAATTTATTTCTTCTCCCACCCACCCAGCATTAGAATATGGGTAACTTTGATAAATAACATCCTCACTTATTTTCGCAGCTTATCTGCCAAACACTATTTTGGGTCCAGATTTACAGAAATAATCATTGTAGCTTAAGACCAAAGCCATATTTCTGAATAAACTAATAATTTTCTCACCTCTCTATTTTGGCCTGTTTCAGATCTCCTCTGAAGTTCACAATCAGCCATTTTTGAATGTCAGACACATCACTTGTCCTGTGTGTCATACCTTCTGCTAAGCTTGCCAACCTTTGCAGCAACATGTCTATGTAAATCCTCTGATCAGTACTCAGATATGCTCCTGGTTTCTGGGTTCTAATGCCTTTCTTCTCTCCTTTGTAATTATTATTGGTAGTTTTCCTTGTTCTGACCTGTTGCCCCTTTATTCACATACCTTTAATCCAAATGCTTTTTAGAATTCCTTTCGTTTAAAGAGCTGAAAGACTCAGCGGAGAACCATCAAATGTCAAACCCAACAGAAAGATCACATTCTACCTTAATCACTCTGTGCAGTATTTGAGTTGATATATTTGCCATAAAATAAAATTTAACTTCTCTTGGGGAAGGTATGTGCTATGGTGAGTGCTGTGAGGTGTGTAAACCTAGCGATTTACAGGCCTGTACCCCTGGGGCTAATAATATATTATATGTTAATAAAAATAAAAAAAATAAACTAAATATTTTTTGGCTTCTTGATTAATTCCTTGGCATTGGCACACATTATTTCTGTTTTATGTAACATATCATTTTCTCTCTTTAATAATTCTTTTTTCGTACTCTTACTGTTTATTTTTAATATGTGAAAAATCAATCCTAATTTCCCTTTCTTTGCACATTCCATGTTTCCTGTGTGACAATTAATTCTTGCCTGAACTTTTCTTTATACTTTCTACTGTGATGGTATAGACAGATTTTCTCACCTGTATTCAGATTTTTGCTATGTTAGCTTTAAATTATTTTCTCTCCTTTGCTGTTCTGTTCTTACGTTCTCCATCAAAAGTTTCTGCAGTCTTATGGAATATTGACTTTCTCCTTGAAAGACATGTCTCTACTCAGCCCCTTTCAAAACCATTCTTCATATCACTCTTAACTTCTTCACTTACTCTCTGACATCTTAAAAGGGCCATCCATCATTCACTCTCTTAATCCAGCCTCCTAGAAAGTTCCTTCTGTTCTAGCAACTCATACTCTGTTTACCATTATATGTTAATTTTTTTTTTTTGCTCTAAAACTATCCAACAAAAACCTTTATAGACTATGGACATTGGGGAGGGGAGGCGAACCATAAGAGACTATGGACTCTGAAAAACAACCTGAGGGTTTTGAAGGGTCAGGGGTGGGAGGTTGGGGGAACAGGTGGTGGGTAATGGGGAGGGCACGTTTTGCATGGATCACTGGGTGTTGTGCAAAAAGAATGAATACTGTTACGCTGAAAAAATAAATAAAATGGAAAAAAAAACAAAAAAAAACCTTTATAGACTTTATTCAAAGGGAATATAGAATGATAATTAAAATTAAAAAAAAAGGAAAAAAAAAAAAAAGGAAAAGACTGAAATAGAGAGGTAGGTTTCCCATGAATTCTCCCTGGAATTGTTCTGCCTGCAAGGTTGTGGCCCATTCAGATACTCAGGCAATTTTTACTGTAAGTGGGGCTTTGGAAGGTGGGTTGGACTTTACCTTTTTGGACAGAGAAGAAGAGGGTCTGCAGCTCTAGCGTCTGGACTTTGTTATATTAAATCTTAGGGCTCATCCTCATCATCATCCCCTTCAGGTGCAGTGAACTTTACGTCATTCCTCAAACCTTATTCTCTGTCACCTCAGGGCCTTCATGCTGTTTCCTTTCCCTGCAACATTTTGATCTCTCATCCCATCATCCAGTCATCACACTTGATGCATCAGGCTTCAGTTTAGATGGGTCTTTCCTGTTCTCATACTTTGGGTTAGAGAGTTATCATATGTGTTCTCATTAACACCTTAAATACAACCCAGTGTAGCTTTTGTCATGCTTTATTATAACTATTTGGTTCCTTGTGCCAGTCTTTAAGTTTTCTGAGAACACATGCTCATCTCAGAGTCATCTTCAACATGATGCCTAGGGGTACAATCTTGCTACTATGAATTTTACTGGCTCACAGTCTTAGGAGAGTGACCCACCTCAGACACTCATTTACTCACCTATACATCAGGGATGTTATTACACTTGTCTCGTTATTTTGTGTTTCTGACAATCAAATGTTTAGAAAAATTCCCAGCCTGATTCATAGTGGGTACTCTGTAAAGTTGGCTATAAAGCTTACTACAATAGCAGTTCTTCATAATATATATATATATATATATATATATATATATATGTGTGTGTGTATATATATAATCATATTATAGGTTATTGTATATGATATATATTACTCTATACTTTTCTATTATATATAAATATATATAATATACATTTATATATAAAATCATATTATAAGTTATTGTATATGCTATATATTACTCTATAATTTTATATTACTATTATTAGTCACAGACATATTCCCAGGATATGTAGCACAATATTTACCATAGAATAGTGCTAAATCAATGTTTGTTGAATAAATGAACTAAAGAAAAATGTATCCAAATCTGAATTTTCCACAGTCCACTTTTAAAATTCAGATTAATTTATTTACTTTATAAAGAAAGAGTGACTGTTGGCCATCTGGATGTCTTCGTTGCAGAAATGTCTGTTCATGTCCTCTGCCCATTTCTTGATTGGATTGTTTGTTCTTTGGGTGTTGAGTTTGCCAAGTTCCTTATAGATTTTGGATACTAGCCCTTTACCTGATATGTCGTTTGCAAATATCTTCTCCCATTCTGTCAGTTGTCTTTTGGTTTTGTTAACTGTTTCCTTTGCACTGCAAATGCTTTTGATCTTGATGAAATCCCAATAGTTCATTTTTGCCCTTGCTTCCCTTGCCTTTGCCGTTGTTCCTAGGAAGATGTTGCTATGGCTGAGGTCGAAGAGGTTGCTGCCTGCATTCTCCTCAAGGATTTTGATGGATTCCTTTCTCACATTGAGGTCCTTCATCCATTTGGAATCTATTTTCGTGTGTGGTGTAAGGAAGTGGTCCAATTTCATTTTTCTGCATGTGGCTGTCCAATTTTCCCAGCACTATTTATTGAAGAGGCTGTCTTTTTCCATTGGACATTCTTTCCTGCTTTGTCGAAGATTAGTTGACCATAGAGTTGAGGGTCGATTTCTGGGCTCTCTATTCTGTTCCACTGATGTATGTGTCTCTTTTTGTGCCAGTACCATGCTGTCTTGATGATGACAGCTTTGTAATAGAGCTTGAAGTCCGGAATTGTGATGCCACCAACTTTGGCTTTCTTTTTCAATATTTCTTTGGCTATTCGAGGTCTTTTCTGGTTCCATATAAATTTTAGGATTATTTGTTCCATTTCTTTGAAAAAAATGGATGGTATTTTGATAGGGATTGCATTAAATGTGTAGATTGCTTTAGGTAGCATAGACATTTTCACAATATTTATTCTTCCAATCCAGGAGCATGGAACATTTTTCCATTTCTTTGTGTCTTCCTCAATTTCTTTCATGAGTACTTTATAATTTTCTGTGTATAGATTCTTAGTCTCTTTGGTTAGGTTTATTCCTAGGTATCTTATAGTTTTGGGTACAATTGTAAATGGGATTGACTCCTTAATTTCTCTTTCTTCAGTCTTGTTGTTGGTGTACAGAAATGCAACTGATTTCTGTGCATTGATTTTATATCCTGACACTTTACTGAATTCCTGTACAAGTTCTAGCAGTTTTGGAGTGGAGTCTTTTGGGTTTTCCACATGTAGTATCATATCATCTGCGAAGAGTGATAGTTTGACTTCTTCTTTACCAATTTGGATGCCTTTAATTTCTTTTTGTTGTCTGATTGCTGAAGCTATGACTTCCAGACACATGAAAAAGTGCTCCACGTCACTTGGCATCAGGGAAATACAAATCAAAACCACAATGAGATATCACCTCACACCAGTCAGAATGGCTAAAATTAACAACTCAGGAAATGACAGATGCTGGAGAGGATGTGGAGAAAGGGGAACGCTCCTCCACTGTTGGTGGGAATGCAAGCTGGTGCAACCACTCTGGAAAACAGCATAGAGGTTCCTCAAAATGTTGAAAATAGAACTACCCTATGACCCAGCAATTGCACTACTGGGTATTTACCCTAAAGATACAAACATAGTGATCCGAAGGGGCATGTGTACCTGAATGTTTATAGCAGCAATGTCTACAATAGCCAAACTATGGAAAGAACCTAGATGTCCATCAACAGATGAATGGATAAAGAAGATGTGGTATATATACACAATGGAATACTATGCAGCCACCAAAAGAAATGAAATCTTGCCATTTGCGATGACGTGGATGGAACTAGAGGGTATCATGCTTAGTGAAATAAGTCAATCGGAGAAAGACAACTATCATATGATCTCCCTGATATGAGGACATAGAGAAGCAACATGGGGGGGTAGGGGTGTAGGAGAAGGATAAATGAAACAAGATGGGATTGAGAGGGAGACAAACCATAAATGTCTCTTAATCTCACAAAACAAACTGGGGGTTGCTGGGCGGAGGTGGGATTGGGAGAGGGGGCAGGGGCTATGGACATTGGGGAGGGGAGGCGAACCATAAGAGACTATGGACTCTGAAAAACAACATGAGGGTTTTGAAGGGTCAGGGGTGGGAGGTTGGGGGAAAAGGTGGTTGGTAATGGGGAGGGCAAGTTTTGCATGGGGTACTGGGTGTTGTGCAAAAAGAATGAATACTGTTACGCTGAAAAAATAAATAAAATGGAAAAAAAAAGAAAGAGTGAGAGTGGGAAGTGCACATGAACATGGGAAGGGAGAAGGAGAGAATCTCAAGCAGATTCCATGCTGCCATGGGGCTCATCTCACAATCCTGAGATCATATCCTGAGACAAAATCTAGAGTCAGATGCTTAAGCAATTCAGCCTGTCAGGTGTCGCTTCCACAATCCATTCATGCAATGCAATGAATATTGCATTCTTTGACTTGATCTCCAATCAAATCTTGCAAGGTGGTATAAGGAAGGTATAAGCCATAGGTATTTTAAAGAAGTGTATTTTTTAAAGATTTTATTTATTTATTTGACAGAAATATCACAAGTAGGCAGAGAGGCAGGCAAAGGGAGAGGGGGAAGCAGGTTCCCCACTGAGCAGAGAGCCCGATGTGGAGCTCAATCCCAGGGACTCCAAGATCATGACCTGAGCTGAAGGCCGGGGCTTATACCACTGAGACACCCAGGTGCCCCAGAAGTGTATTTTCTTTTGTAATGCTAATATTATAGTGTTTTCTATATACTAATAATAAATGATAATAGGAACAAAAATTCTAGTAAAAAATAACATTTATTTAGTCCTTCCTATCTGCCAAGCCTTGTTCCACGAATTTTACATACATAAATCCGCTTAGGTTTTACAAAAAGCCCATAAGTACTATGTGTATTTCCACTTCATAAATGAAGAAGCTGGGTAATAGATCCTAACAATTGCTTATTATTAAACATATGTTGAATAAAGATATGAAAATATGCATATTATTGTTAATATAATCTGATAAAAATGGCTAATTTTCAATATAATAGGTAATACATGCTCCAAGGAGGGAAAGAGAGTCATGATATGTGACATTCTGAATTGTGGACTCTGACACTGTCTAAATACTTTACACTTATTGTCTAATGTAGGTCTCAAATTATTTGCGTAGTTCTTATTATTGGCTCGGTTTTATAGAAAAGAAACCAAGGTTCAGAGGGAATCAATATGTGATTCAAGGTCACAGACCTACAAACTCAAAAAGGAAATTCAAGAAATCAATAACAAACATGAAAAATTCAACCTTAGTAGTTAATAAATGCAAACTAGTAAAAAAGAAATACTATTTTCATTATCAAATCAAGCAAAATTTGAAAAACAATATTGGCTAATGATAATAAAATGGTTATAGAACTTACATAGCCAAGAAGAGTTTTAAATGTCGCAAACTGTATGATGAATACTTTGGGAATATATATATAAGTTTTTAAACCTTTTTACCCCCTTTGTTCTCCCACTGATTTTTGGGTCCCCTCTAATTTTATTAGCATACATTTTATCGTGTCTTTGTCACACTTTTAGTATTTTATTCTCTCATTCATATATTTTTATCTGTATAAAATGACAAGGTGGAAAAACTCACCACAGAAAACAAAACAAAACAAAACAAACAAACAAAAAACAAGAGGCAGTAACGAAATCTAGGGACCTAATCAATATAGACATTGATAATATGTCAGACTAGAGTTCAGAATGAAGATTCTCAAGGTGTTAGCTGGACTCAAAAAAAGCATAGAAGATATTAGGGAAATGCTGTCTGGAGAAATAAAATCCCTTACTGGAGAAATAAAAGAATTAAAATCTGAACAAGCTGAAATAAAAAAATAATCTTTTACGAGGTGCAATTAAAAAATGGAGGCTCTTACTGCATGGATAAATGAGGCAAAGGAGAGAATTAATGATATAGAAGACCAAATGATGGAGAATAAAAAAGCTGAGCAAAAGAGAGACACATAAGTACTGGACCATGAGGAGAGAATTAGAGATAAGTGATATCATAAGAGGAAAAATATTAGAATAATTGGGATTCCAGAAGAAGAAGAGACAGGGGGACAGAAGGGATATTGGAGAGAATTATTATAGAGAATTTCCTTAATATGGCAATAGAAACAAGCATCAAATCCAAGAAGCACAGAGAACCCCCCTCAATGTCAATAAAAATAGGACCACACCCTGTCATCTAGTAGTAGAGCTTACAAGTCTTAGTGACAAAGAGAAAATCCTGAAAGCAGCTCAGGACAAGAAGTCTGTAACATACAATGGTAAAAATATTATTTTGTCAACAGACTTACCCACAGAGACCTGGCAGGCCAGAAAGAACTGGCATGGTATATTCAGAACACTAAATGAGGAAAACATGCAGCCAAGAATACTATATCCAGCTAGGTTATCATTGAAAATACAAGGAGAGATGAAAAACTTCCAGGACAAACAAAAACTAAAGGAATTTGTAAACACCAAACCAGCCCTACAGGAAATATTGAAAGGGGTCCTCTAAGCAACTAGAAAGCCTAGAAGTAGTAGACCAGAAAGGAACAGAGACAATATACAGTAACAGTCACCTTACAGGCAATACAATGGCACTAAATTCATATCTTTAAATATTACCCTGAATGTACCCTTTCAATAGTTACCCTGAATGTAAATGCGCTAAATGCCCCAATCAAAAGACACAGTATATCAGAATGGATACTAAAATAAAACCCATCAACATGTGGTCTACAAGAACCTCATTTTAGACCCACAGACACCTACAGATTTAAAGTGTGGGGTTAGAAAACAACTTGCCATGCTAAGAGACATCAAAAGAAAGCTGGTATGGCAATCCTCATATCAGATCAATTTGATTTTAAACCAAAGACTATAATAAGAGATGAGGAATGACACTATATCTTACTCAACAGGGCTTCCATACAAGAATATCTATTTGGCCAAATGACAATTTGGGCACGTGGGTGGCTCAGTGGGTTAGGCCGCTGCCTTCGGCTCGGGTCATGATCTCAGGGTCCTGGGATCAAGTCCCGTGTGGGGCTCTCTGCTCGGCGGGGAGCCTGCTTCCTTCTCTCTCTCTCTGCCTGTCTCTCTATCTACTTGTGATCTGTCTCTGTCAAATAAATGTTAAAAAAAAGAATATCTAACAATTTTAAATATCTATGCCCCTAACATGGGATCAGTCAATTATATAAACCAATTAATAACAAAATCCAAGAAACACATCAACAACAATACAATAATTGTACGGGACTTTAACATCCAACTCACTGAAATGGACAGATCATCCAAGCAAAATATCAACAAGGAAATAAAGGCCTTAAATGACACACTGGACTAGATGGACATCACAGATATATTTAGAACATTCCATCCCAAAGCAACTGAATACACATTCTTCTCAAGTGCACGTGGAACATTTTCTAGAATAGATCACATCCTGTGTCACAAAAGCAGGTCTCATCCAGTACCAAAACACTGAGGTCATTCCCGCACATTTTAAGACCACAAAGCTCTGGAGCTAGAGCTCAATCACAAGAGGAAAGTTGGAAAGAAATGGAATACACGGAGGCAAAAGATCATCCTATTAAAGGATGAATGGGTCAACCAGGAAATTAGAGAAGAATAGAAAAAAATCATGGAAACAAATGATAATGAAAACACAGCTGTTCAAAATCTGTGGGACACAGCCAAGGAAGTCCTGAGAGGATTGTATATAGAGATTCAAGCCTTTCTCAAGAAACAAGAAAGGTTTCAAATACACAAACTAACCCTACACTTAAAGGAGCTGGAGAAAGAACAGCAAAGAAAGCCTAAACCCAGCCAGAGAAGATAAATAATAAAAATCAGATCAGAAATCAATGAAATAGAAACAAACAAACAAACAAACAAACAAACAGTAGAAGGAATCAATGAAACTAAGAGCTAGTTCTTTGAAAGAATTAATATGTTTGATAAATCCCTGGTCAGACTTATCAAAAAGAAAGAGAAAGGACCCAAATGGATAAAATCATAAATGAAAGGGGAAAGAGCACATGCAACACCAAAGAAATACAAACAAGTATGAGAACATAGTATGCGCAACTATACGCCAGCAAGTTTGACAATCTAGAAAAAATGGATGCATTCCTAGAGACATAGAAACTACCACAACTGAACAAAGAAGAAATAGAAAACCTGAACTGATCCATGACCAGTAAGTAGATTGAAACAGTCATCACTAATCTCCCAACAAACAAGAGCCCAGGGCCAGATGGCTTCCCAGGAAAATTCTACCAAATATTTAAAGAATAATTAATACCTATTCTTCTGAAAATGTTCCCCACAAAAAACGGAAAAACTTCCAAACTCATTTAAGGAGGCCAGCATCACCCTGATCCCCTGATCCCAAAACCAGACAAAGATCCCATCAAAATGGAAAGTTACAGACCAATATCCTTGATGAACACAGATGTGAAAATTCTCACCAAAATACTAGCCAATAGGATCCAAGAGTACATTAAAAGGATTATTCACCAGCACCAAGTGGGATTTATTCCAGGGCTGCCGGATGGTTCAACATCCACAAATCAATCAATGTGATACAATACATTAATAAAAGAAAGAACAAGAAACATACGATACTCTCAATAGATGCTGAAAAAGCATGTGACCAAGTACAGCATCCTTTCTTGATCAAAAGTCTTCAAAGTGTGGGGATAGAGGGTGCCTACCTCAATATCATCAAGGCCTTCTATGAAAAACCCACAGAGAATATCACTCTCAATGGGGAAAAACTGAGAGCTTTTCCCCTTAGTTCAGGAGCATGGGAGGGATGTCCATTATCATCACTGCAATTCAACATAGTACTAGAAGTCCTAGCCTTAGCAATCAGACAACAAAAAGAAATTAAAGGCATCCAAATCAGCAAAGAAGAAATCAAACGGTCACTCTTTGCAGATGATATAATGCTCTATGTGGAAAGCCCAAAAGACTCTGCTCCAAATGTGATAGAACTTGTACAGAAATTCAGTAAAGTGTCAAGATACAAAATTGATGCACAGAAATCAGTTGCCTTTCTTTACAACAACAACAAGACAGAAGAAAGAGAAATTAAGGAGTCAATCCCATTTATAATTGCAGCCAAAATAATAAGATAACTAGGAATAACCCTAAACAAAGATATAAAGAAACTGTGCTCAAAAAACTATAAAGTATTCATGAAAGAAATTGAGGAAGACACAACGAAATGGAAAAATGTTCCTTGCTCATGGATTGGAAGAACACATATTGTGAAAATGTTTATGCTACCTAAAGCAATCTGCACATTTAATGCAATCCCTATCAAAATACCATTTTTTCAAAGAAATGGAACAAATAATCCAAAAATTTTATGGAACCAGAAAAGACCTTGAATAGCCAGAGGAATGTTGAAAAGGAAAGCCAAAGTTGGTGGCGTCACAATTCCAGACTTCAAGCTCTATTACAAAGCTGTCATCATCAAGACAGATTGATGCCAGTATGGTCCTGGCACAAAAACAGACATATAGATCAATGGAACAGAATAGAGAGCCCATAAATAGACCCTCAACTCTATGGTCAATTAATCTTTGACAAAGCAGGAAAGAATGTCCAATGGAAAAAAGACAGTCTCTTCAACAAATGGTGTTGGGAAAACTGGACATCCACTTGCAGAAAAATGAAACTGTACCATTTTCTTACACTACACACAAAAATAGACTGAAAATGGATGAAAGACCTCAACGTGAGAAAGGAATCCATAAAAAATCCTTGAAGATGACACACATAGAACCTCTTTGACCTAGCTGCAGCCACTCCTTCCTAGAAACATCGCCAAAGGCAAGGAAAGCAATGGCAAAAGTGAACTATTGGGACTTCATCAAGATCGAAAGCTTTTTCATGGAAAAGGAAACAGTCAACAAAATCAGACAACTGACAGCATGGGAGAAGATATTTGAAAATGACATATCAGATAAAGGGCTAGGATCCAATATCTAAAAAGAACATCTCAAACTCAACACCCAAAGAACAAATAATCCAATCAAGAAATGGGCAGAGGACATGAACAGACATTTCTGCAAAGAAGACATCCAGATGGCAAACAGACACTGAAAAAGTATCCCACATCACTTGGCATCAGGGAAATACAAATCAAAACCCCAATGAGAAATAACATCACACCAGTCAGAATGGCTAAAATTAATGTCAGGAAATGACAGATGTTGGTGAGGATGCAGAGAATGTGGAATCCTCTTACAATGATGGTGGGAATGCAACTGGTTGCAGTCACTCTGGAAAACAGCATGGAGGTTCCTCAAAAAGTTGAAAATAGAACTGTCCTCGGCCACATAAATCGCACTACTGGGTATTTACCCTAAAGATCCAAATGTAGTGATCTTAAGGGGCATGTGCACCCAAATGTTTATAGCAGCAATGTCCACAATAGCCAAACTATGGTAAGAACCTAGATGTCCACCAAGAGATGAATGGATAAAGGAGATGTGATACACACACACACACACACACACACACACACACACACACACACACAATGAAATACTATGTAGCCATCAAAAGAAATGAAATCTTGCCCTTTGCAATGACGTGCATGGAACTAGAGGGTATTATGCTCAGTAAAATAAGTCAATCAGAGGAAGACAGCATATGATCTCCCTGATATGAGGAATTTGAGGGGCATTGTAGGGAAGAAAAAAGTGAAACAAGATTGGAGGGAGACAAATAATTAGAGACTCTTAATCTCACAAAATAAAGTGAGGTTTGTCTGGGAAGGCTGGTAGGGAAAGGGTGGTTAGGTTAAGGACATTGGGGAGAGTATGTGCTATGGTGAGTGCTGTGAAGTGTGTAAGACTGACAATTCACACACCTGTAGCCCTGGGCCAAATAATATGTTATATGTTAATTTTAAGAGATGATAAAAAATAAACAAATATATGAGCATATTGTTTTTTTCTCTTGAAAATAACATTTTAATATTTATGTGTGAGGTTAGAGTATGTAGACTAGCCACCTTGATTTGAGAGTGAAAAGGGATAGTTCACTTTCATTTTGTTGGTGAGAGTATAAATTGAGGAAAGATATCTAGAAATTCTAAATCCAAGCATTTAGCCTAATAAAAAAACTATGTTTGCAAATAGAGCATCCTACTAACACATATGCATACCAATTCATAAAAACAATTTTTAGAGATTTCAAGGCAATTATATAATGATATTTATTATATTATATTATATATTATTACTTATAATATATACAGTTTATATTATATATATGACATATTATTTAAAGACGATAATATATTTTAAGCCAATACATTATTTAAGACTATTTGAGACATAAAGATGGAATTGTCTATACAGTTGACCCTTGACCAACACAGTTTGGAACTACCTGAGTCCATTTATAATGTGGATTTTTTTCAATAAATATATTGGAAACGTTTTTACAAATTTGTGAAATTTTTAAAAAATCACAAACCACATGTCTTACTGAAAAGAATTAAACAGGTTTTATTGTACGAATACAGTATATAATATATATACCATACAAAAATATGTGCTATTGACTATCTATGATATCAGTAAGGCTTCCAGTCAACAGTAGGTTATGAGTAGTCAGTGTTCAGTGAGGCCAACAGTCACACACAGATGTCTGACTGTGGGGAGTGTTGGTGCCTCTAATCCCATTTTGTGTGTGTGTGTGTGTGTGCGTGTGTGTGTGTGTGTCACACTCTTTTCTACTAGACACTTTAAAGGAATTATCTAGCACTGCTACAAAGAGAGATCATCCATCATTATCCATTAACTGACTTGGAATAATATACAAAGTATATTTTATGTGAAAAAGGGAGTGAAAATACTATGAACATTATAATGAAAAAGTGAAATTTTTATAAGATGAGGAAATTTTATCTGTTGATAGTCCCCTGGGACAAAGCTTCATATATATTTGAGAAAAAATGGTTTAGAGCGTTGTAAAATCATGAGGGTCATACTCATGCAGCAGGTGCTTGTCTTCAAAAGAAGGCAGAGATTATGAACACAGGCATTTAGTTCATCAAGACGAGTTTGGACATATTGATGATGGGGTATCAGCTCAGGAAGAATCAACCTATTCATTGTGTGCAACAAAATAGATATCTGAGTAATATCTGTTAAGAAGACGCCAGATATTGGTGAAGATTGTAGGGGAAGAAAATGTAGATAGCTCTGTGATCAGGGTTGAGACTGTATTTGTG